>NW_028280087.1:0-25922 GCF_059751315.1 Micrasema longulum | reverse complement strand
TGGGCATTCGCAGCATTTTAAAGAATCACACCTTCCAGCAAAATGTGACTCACGGTGACACTACTGACAGTTTGAACCCCTATTTGTTTGTAGCGAAGTGAAAAAGCATAAAAAAAAGACCAATTTCAATCAATTACAGCGTTGTTATGTCGTACCGGAAAAAGATTTTAGGTTTCCGGTGTATTTACGTTTTTCGATTTTTCATCATAATTTCTTTTGCTAACCTTATGCATAGGACACTACATTGGTACACCAACCGCAGCGTAACTTGGTCAATTTTGTTACATAAAGGTAAGATGATCAGTCGTACTCTTCAGGTGCCAGTCCAGGAACGATGAAATATTCTAGTGTAGAAACACCTTTTAAAATAAATATTTCATTTTAGCCATATCGAGAATCGAACCTGACTTCTCATGCATGGTAGGCAAACGCACAGACCACTATTCCACAAGACCTACAACGTTTTTTGGCATTTGGCGGGAACAAATAATTTGCTTTTAGAATTGTAGGAGGTTCACCAATTTCAGGAACATTCACCGACATGAACTAGTGACGGCGCGGTGTCGCGAGCGAAGTTCAAAGTTTCGGTGGGAATATTTTAAACTACTAAACTTTCAAAATAATGGCGAATAGTAAAAACGAAGAAAAAAAATTGAGGAAGTTCAAGGTTTATTGACAAATGAAAATAATAATAAAGATTTACTCTACTTTCTCATTGTAAGTAAATATAAATATTCACTCTTTGTTTTTAATGGAATGGAATAATTTAAATAATTTCAATTGATTGATTCAACTACCACATCAGTCAATTTGTGGTTCTATTGTTTAAGGAGAGGTTAGCGATCACGCGTGAGTTAAACATTTAAACCGATTCATAAAAACATATTTTTCGTAGGTATGTATCAACAATACCTCAAGCGACGCAATGTCCGTCCAGCACTAATGTGTATACCGAACAGAATTATAAATATTATTAATATTTAAAGCAATAACTTTGCTGTCAAACATTTTACAAAATGTTACAAAATATTTGTATAAAACTACTTACCGACTTGACTATGTCAACCGAATTTAATAATAAATATTGTAACCAATCTTCAGGACTCTCAATTGAAAGTCTAATAAGCCCTTTAGTTGCAGATCTATTTTTAGAAAATATAAAGAGTAAAATATTGAACTCTTATAAAATTCAAATTAAAATATTTTTGGAAAATTTCTGGATTAACATCAATTATCCAATAAAATTAAATATTTTCCGAAAACCAACTAACACGGATATTATCACTTAAAACTCTTCCAACTTCTTAAGACTTCCGTATTCCCTTCTTAAAAATGTTTTCCATCTCTGTTACAATAAATTTAGATCCGTATAACTCCCCAGGGAGTAAAATCCAGCCTGTCTGCAAGCGTTTGGATATACTCAAAACACTGTCGATAAACAAAGGACATCATACTAATATCTCTTCGCTATTCAACTTAAAGACAAGTAGTTCGTAGAAAGTTCGGTACACATAAAAAACAAATTCTCTTTATTTTGAAAACATAAAGCTCATTTACAACTTTTTGAATATGCAAACAAACTTCAAGATACAAAGACGGGCCAAAGCTTTGTAGAACTTTCTTTGTTTTCCTTGGTTAGTAAAATGCATACAGAACGGCGAAATATATACTTCCTACATCATTAATGAATGCTAAGGTTCTTGCTCTTCAAGAGTTCAGTTCAAATCTGATATTTGGGAGAGGCTTCCCAAAGGAAGCAAGGCTGATACCACGCTTTGCTCCTCACAGGACCTCCAAACAGTGCTGGACTTAATAAAATAAGCCGAAAATAAATATTTGACTTAAAAACACGTTAACCAATAAAATAAACACTATCCTTGTATGATAGTATAGTTTTAACAATAAAATTAAGTTAAATAATGTAATAAAAAAGCAAAGTTTACCGTTTATAGTATAAATTTTACTATTACTTTTTACATCTTATATCATTAATTAGGGTAGGTTTTCATGATTATTTATGATTTTTTAATTATTATATTTTTAGCTCTAATACAATTATTAAATTTGACCTGTTTTGGTTTGTCTAATATTCAATCAGAACAAATTAATCGTAACTGATGTAAAATTTAAATGAGAGTATTTTTATGAAAATAGTTTACTAAAGATTTTCATTATTGTCATCATTCCATGTCCGCTCCTTAGTTAGAGCATATGGTGTCCACGAAGATCCTCCAGGAATCTCGGTCGGCTACCAGCTCCCGTGTATCCTCTTAAGTCAGGTTCGCGTCTAGTAGTTCTGAAATGAACTGCCGACAAACAGTCAGCAGTGGACGTCTAGGACGTCAAGAGCCTGCCCTGTTAAGTAGGCAAGCGTGGTTAAGGCTTTCAGGAGGTATCTCCAGTACATGAACAAGCCAACCGTATCGCCTCCACTTGATGACTGTTGTCACCGTAGTTTGCTGTGTCCGTTCTCTTATTACATCATTCCGCACAAAGTCGAACCACCGCACTCCCAAGATTCTTCTAAGACACTTCAGAATTCAGAATTTTGCTGTTTTGGGCCCAAGTGATGCGCCACGATTCGCATCCATAGATGAGAATAGGTGTTATGCATGCGTTATATGGGCGGAATTTGGTTTTCACTGAGTAAATATCCGATCTCCAGACAGCCTTCATAATGTTAAATTTGGCGCCTGCTATTTCAAGTCGCACTCCCACTAAAATATTTACTTTTTAATAACTCTCTTTAAGTTTTGCTCATCAAATAAAGACGAAACGTTTGTGATGCCATAATTTATCCATCTGAAAATTTATGTTTTTATATTAGGTTTGTCATTTTACAGACTTATGCCAATGGCTAAAACAATATTTAAATTTATTTCATCAGAGAGGGAAAACATTGTTAAGAAGGGAATATGGAAGTCTAGGAATTTACAGGGCTTATGACCTATCATTGGCTGGTTTAAGTGGCCACTTTACAGACTGTGTAACATTCACCATTCTGCCCATGTTTGAACATCCACATTTCCTAAACTGTTCTATCTGTTGACTTTTGTGACAGCCATCACAGCCAATGACAGGTCATAGGCCCTGCAAATGCCTAGACTTCCATATTACCTTCTCAAAATTGTTTGCCCTCTCTGTTGAAATAAATTTAAATATGAACAACTCCCTAGGGAGGAAATTCAGCCAGTCTGCAAGCATTTGGACATACTTAAACATTGCTAAAACAATAGTCGAAAATAAATTATTTTTTGTTCGTTATTTATATTAATAATTTTGTCATACAATAACTAAAGTATTAAATTTAATATTTTCATAAATGTCTTGGATAATATTTTCAAAATTCAATTTCGGCCCCAAAAACAATGTTTTAATTTGTTTTTTCGTTATTTATTTATGATCATTGTTTTTATATTTTGACTGTCTAAGAACGGTTTTATTAACCCAAGTCCAGCTTTTAACTATCGAATAGTTTTGTGTGTATGATATGATGATGAATGAATAATAGCGTTGGTTTCGAACAATATTTTTTATTTTATGATAAATGTTTTATCATGATTTTTTATGGAATTTCTTCACTAGTAGTAGCTTGTTGGGGAAATAAAATTACCTTCTCATTATTGTAATAATTTCGCCGTTTCCCGAAGCGGTTCCGTCCTGGCTCGGTTTGAGCTATCAAAGGTTAAGTTCTTCAAGAGACGTTGCATCTTACACCGACTTCAGGCTCCTCTAGTTCGCCTACTCACTTGAAAAATTGTTGAGACATTTTACTAACGAGGGGGGTGGTCACAGACTATACCGAGCACCACAAATACATAATCCGACAATCTACCCTTCCCTGGAGGCACCAAGTAAAAGAGATATCTTTTACATTTTCAATCAATTTATCAATTCTTACGAATATTTTTTTTCCACCATTGAACTATATATTTTTCTTCTCAATTTATCGTTATTTATTAGTTATGTTTTAATTATTGATTTAAGTACCTAAAAACTGTGAATTTCGGATGATATCAAATATTATATACAATAATAATAACTTTTCGATTTCTTTCACTTTACGTTTTGTAAAATAAATTTCTAGCCGCATTTTTATGTACATTTGTAAAACATCGGCCTCATGGCGTGATGGCCAGCGCGTTTGCCTACTATACAAGAGGTCTCGGGTTCGATTCCCGAAATATTGATTTAAAATAGTGTTTTTACGCTAGAATATTTTTTAGTCAATAGATCGGTACCTGAAGCGTAGGACTGATCATCTTAAAATCCTGTTAAAAAAAATATCAAGATTCACTGCGGTTGATGCATGAATGTAGTGCTCTATACACCATTAGGTGCGGAAAGGGAATGATAATGATGTAAAACATGTAAAATCCCACAGGACGTTCAAATAAATAAATAAATAAGATAAAAAATATAAAAAAATTATACAGGTTAAGTTTTTTTTTGTTCAGTGCTACATCATCATCATCATTTCTCTATCAGCACCTAGTGGTGCATAGAGTACTGCATTGGCACTTTAATTGCAATGCATCTACGAGTAGATCATTTTTGTCACATGGAAAGTTAGGTGGTCAGTCTTCAGGGTCAATAAAATATTACAGTGCTTAAACCACGTTAAAACAAATATTTTATGTCAACCCTGCCAGAAATTGAATCCGAGACCTCGAGCAAAGTGGCAAAGGCGCCAACCGCTAGATAATTATACTCGTATTTGTAGAGGCCGAGTGAAATTTATACGCTGCCGAGTATCAGAAATTACTGAATATTTTATATCCCATTTTATACTAAATTGCTAAAGTTTTCAAAGAGTCGTTTCTTCTTTATTGGCTGAATAAATTTGCGTATATGATTTAACCTCTTGTAAAACACCCGAAGAACTCAATTTAGATACTCCAACTGCAGTAGATTCTGCCATATGACGGACTGGAGAAAGAGGAAGTCCACCACCTGAAGACTTACCACCTCATCATGCTGATATTGCACCTCGAGCTGAACCACTGGTGTCTTAAGTATTTCCTGCTGGTTTACCAGCAGTAAATTCACCATCTCTGACTGATCTCCCTATACCACCCCTCATATTCTTAGTAGCACCTCGAAATATTATTTTTGATTATTACACCGTACTGTATAGAACGTATCCCCCGTGTAAAAAGTAGTTCCAGTGTTTTCTTAAATGTTATTTTTTATTGCTAAAATATTTTGAATTCGTCCAAATGTTTGTTTATAAAAAACTGAATTTTACCCCTTAGGGAGAAATTAAGATTTACAATTTACAACAGATAGGTCACGAGTCCAGGAAATGCCTAGACTTCCATATTCCCTTCTCTAAAATGTACTCCATCTCTGTTGTAAATTATTAATCTTAACTTCCTAGGGTGTGAAATCCAGTCTTTTGTCTACAAACATTTAAACGAACTCAAAATATTGTAATAAAACCAACCAGTCCCAGAAGAACTTTGAAAAATTGAAAATTGTTTTTAGGCGTTGCCTACTATGTGAAATAATTCGACCATATGAAAGGTTTCGGATCTTCAACTTCACTGAAATCAATCGTTGGATGAAAGAAATGTGGATGTTCAAACATAGGCAAAATGGTGAATGTTACAGTGTGTAAAGTGGCCAATTAAACCGGCCAACGACAGGTCATAAACCCTGTTGCCTAGACATCCATATTCTCTTCTCTAAAATGTTCTCCATCTCTGTTGTAAATCGTAAATAAATAATGATTTTGGTAATGCAACAGGTCGCATAAAAGTAGAAAATTCTAGGCAAAGATTTTCAAAAATTCACGTTTTAATATTGTAATATCACCCGAAATCGAACTCGAAACCCACATTGAAAAGTGAGTTCCTTTGCCACTACGCTGCGAACCGTATTTTTTACTAAACAAGACGACGAAAAAATAACAAAACAAATGAATTCGACAATTAATGATTATTTTTGAAATGCACACTTTTATTCGTGTGTTTTTGTACCTTTGTAGGATGAAGGTGGTCGGTGGGGGAGAAATGAAGGAAAGGGTGAGGTAAAGAGAGCCGGAAAAGCTTTGCTGGTTTTTCGGTGCTTTTTTTGTACTGCAGTACCTCGGCTAAATTTTGAGACATTTACCCTCATTAAACGGGATTTAGGCATATGTGCTTTTTGTTCCCAATAATTAAAATTAAACGTTTTTCGCAAGGTGTTCGGTGTAAAGTTTTTGCATAAATTAAAAGATAGATAAATCATAACTTTAACAAAGACAAATAACTTTTTTGATTGAAGAAAATGGAAGTATATGTAATTACAGGGCTTATGACCTGTTACTGGTTGGTTTTAGTGATTTCGCGCCCTAAAAATCTTTAAATATCCTTATTTATTAAATTCTTCCCCCATTTGATTCTGGAGAATTAGACAAGTCGAAACCATTGTTGACGTCTGTTGGAGAGGCCTGTATATTTTTTGTTAAATAAATGGACAGATCGTTTATTTTGAATTCTTGATGTTTTATTTAATGACTTGGAACTTTCCCAAAGATTAAACGATTTATTTTAAAAGTATTTGTGTATTTGTGTTTGCCCAAATGTTTGTAGATAAAATACTGGATTTCACCCCCTCGGGAGTCATTGAGATTAGCAAATATTGTAATAAAACCAACCGGTCCAAGAAGAAGTTTAAAAATTGGAAAATTGTTTCAGGCGTTGCCTTGTATGTGAAATAATTCAATCAGATGAATCTCTTCGCAATAATAAAGGTTTCAGCTCTTTAACTTCACTCAAATCAACAAATGGAGGAATTTAAGAAATATGGATGTTCAAACATAAGCAAAATGGTGAATGTTACACAGTGTGTAAAAAGACCACTTAAACCAGCCAATGACAAGTCGTAAGCCCTGTAAATGCCTAGACTTCCATATTCCCTTATTAAAGGTATTCTCCGTCCCTGTTGTAAATTGTTAATGTTAATTGTTATGGTTAAACTCAATAAAATTAATGTTTCGTAAAAAAATAATAAAAGATTTATAGTAAAGTATGGAAAAAAGTAGTAAATAAGAGGTGCATTTTAGGATTGTAAATCTTACATAGGCACACATTATTAGGCACTCAAATTCAGCCAAAATAAACAGACCTTTATATGAGTATATTATACAAACCGACTAAATCTCTGGTTCATCGGTTATTGTTGCAAAGTCAGTAAAAGGCACTTTCTATGTAGAACCCAGTTATAATATAGCAATTATAGCACGTATGTTCATTATGTTATATGTAGGTAGATAATATTATGTCTGTACGCTTTTATTTAAATTTTAATTAACATTTATATCTGAAAACCTGATAACATACAATTGGTTGATATTTTAATAATTTATGTTTTTAAATGAAATATAATATCGTATTAACATGTTTATTTTCTAGATTAATGACGCACTCAAAAATATTTAAAAAAAAAAAATAGTCGATGATAACTAAATGATGATTTTTCAAAGAGTCATTATTTATGAATTTTAAAATAAGAATGGGATTGTGACAATTAAAAGCTGCATAACCACTAAGAAAATTTGTTAACTAACTGTCACTAAATCCAATACTATAAGGCTTTAAAATTTCAAATACTTTCTCTAAATGCCGTCAAAAATCTTTATTTTAATAAAAATAATGATGATGGAAAATGACCAAAGTATATTGATTAGATTTGATTGCATTCGAGTCTTACTTTGACATGTCATATGAAAAAATCACATTATCTGATGAAAACAGACAAAACACAAGTAACTGTTCTTTTAAAATCACAACTGGCCAAGAGACCCAATTACAGTGGTGAATTATGGCACAGAACGTCCAGGTTTTAGAAAAATTACATAATTATTTATTGTATTCTCACTGGAAATCGAACCCGGAACCTTTCGTGCGTGAGTCAAGTGTCTTAACTACTACACCACGGAGGCAGCCAAACGGTTTCTATAAACGATGTTATTTTACTAATGCCACTTCGAAAAATCACTCTTTAATTATTACTTAGCTTAACTATTGAGGATCTCAAGCTGTTAACACGTTTAAATATTTGCATTATGCATTAAAATAAAACATCATAATTTTAACAATTTTTATTTTTATTTTTTTCGATGAAAAAGAGAAATACTTGAGTTCTCATTATTTACTAAAATATTTAAATTTTCAGACCGTTTCCTAAAAGTCGTTTATAACTTGTGCTGGAAAAATGGAAATTGAGTTTTGGTACAAAGGGATTTGAATCTAGGACCTTCGGTCCGTGAGTCCTCAATACTACTACGGGACCACAACCCGGTTGCAAAATTTTATGGAAAAAAATATAAAGTCGTGTATCTTAGTTTTGAAACGAGTCATAGTCCTGTGGTAGTATCGTAAGCTGAGCTACCACAAGTCGTTTTTTTTTAGATTGAAAAAAAAAAATAAATGAAATAAAAAATCGTCAAAAATATTTTTTTTTATTAAAATGATATTAAAATACTCACGAAAACTATGCGAAATGATATTTCAGTACTTTAAAATATGGTTTAAAATCACTACGAAAATAAATTATGTATTGAAATTAAGACTTGAAATTGAAAAAACGTTGAAAAATATAGTTATTTAAACAAATATATTTATTTATTATATTATATAAACCTAAAAAAATAAGAGGTAGTGGTTTTCTACGTCAAGATGCATCAAAATCGTATATCAAGTCTCTGATTCCTATTAAGTTCACTGTAGCATGCAATTGTTGACCACAGGAGGGGGTGGATAGGAAGCCAGGGTGGTTGAAAATCTCAAGAACCTTCGTTTTGTGGTGACCACTTGTTACGTGGGTTACAAGAGAGCCGCAAAACGGCTCAATCCCTGAAAAACAGGTTCTATCCTGAAACCGGAATTCGGCACTGAGTACAGCCTCTTGTGAAACTCGAGAGCTTTAGGCTACTTGGAGTTACAAAAGCTCCCTTATTTAAGAAATGAGACGATGCTTGATATGAGACATGAATTATAAAACGCAATTTTCTAGGTGTACGCTTTAAACAGCGCTACTCGCATTAGGTAAATTAAAATAACTTTGTCTTTAAAATATGTATATTTATAGCCTTAAAGTCGTTCTTATTTTTGTTTGGGGTATGGTACTAAGAAAATCCTAATTAAAATGATTTAAATTAATCTAAAAGAAATTACGGAAAACGAGCAAAGAGACCGCAATTATTTGAAAATCTTTCTCTGTGTCATTTTAAGTAGGTAATAATAAAAATTTACAATTAAAAATCTATTACATTATTTTATTTATTGGTAAAGATTGCGTACTACAAAACACAACTTTATTCAATTAAGAATTTTAATACGAAAGTATTTAATGTAATATTTTTTTTTTCAAAGCAAAATTAGTTTTATGTTAAAGCTATCAATCGTATACTAAAACAGTCATTAAAAAATCTATTTTTCAAATAAAATTAAAAGCAAAAAAAATATGCAAGAGGTAAAAATACTTTATTAGAGTTTTCAATCATATTCGTTCATTCCACATTTACTGCAAAATGCATTTGAAAAATAATAATAAAAACAATGTTTCTTTTTAAAAAAAATGATCCCTTAATTAAATATTATAGAAATAGGTTAAGGCCCAAGACGCAAACTAGCAGGCAGGTGACACTAAGTATTCTATGTACTTACACAATCCCAAATCCCACATAATTTTTTTCAAAAAAAAATACATTTTAAACCAACGTACGACAAGCTCGTTTGCCTCCTAATTGAGAAATGAATTAATGTATTGTTAGAATTTAAAAAACTATTCGTATATAATGAACTGTTCAATCAACGGTAATATTGCTTCTATTGGAATGAAGCAAAGTGATGCGGGCTTATATCTGACTCTTAATCTGCAAATTTAATCGTATCGCGACAACAGCAATACTGATAACCTGAATTATTATTTTTTATTTTATTTTTTATTTTATTTTTATTTATTAAGGATAAACAACTGTTGTTATTTAAGAATACAAAATATAAAAAAAAAGTACATACATCCAGTTAAAGTTTTTCACAAATAAAATGAGAAAACATGTTACACAGTAAAGAGAAAAATAATATATTATGTAAACATAAAAAAAGAGCTCGTAAGAAGGTTAAGAGATGAGAAAATATAGTGGAAGAGTGGAGAAGAGGGATTTTCATAATATAGTTGACCAATTAAAAATTTTGATATTATAATAAAATAAACATATTTAAAGGAACATAAACTTATTACACACTGACAAATGTTTCATTTTACAGTGTTTCAAAAAGTTTTTTTTTGAAGTCACAAAATTTTGTATTAAAACTATCTTAATGGGGACAAAGTAAATTAAATTTGAAGCAGCTACAATATCATTAAAAAAAATAAATGATAAAAAAGCAACTAAAAACTCCAGATACGTAGGATAAATATAAAGTATTTATAACCGGAAACTCGATTAATATTTGTCCTAATTATTATAAACATTCTCTATAATCCGTCGTTAGCATTTTTGTAATTTTTATTCCTGTAAGGTTAATTTTTTTACATTGAGTTTATAAGGAAAACGACTTGAACGAACAAATGTCAAGTTGTAAGCGTTTTTGTTATTTTTATTCCTTAATGGTTAATTTTTTACATTATGTTTCTAAGGAAAACGACTTGAACGAACAAATGTCAAGTAAGTAAATGGAATAATAAGAAAATTTCTCAAAACACGTGTGTTTTAGTTTGTTGAATACGTAATAATGGCTTTTATACCTTCAAAGGTTCAAGAAACGGCTAACTTCCGACCACTTTCTTCACTTAACCCTTTCAACACTAGCAACCTGTAAGTCCAGCGTATAAAATATAAAATGATAAAAGTATGATAAAATTCTGATTTTCTTATTTTTTCAAACCTTTAAATCTGTGTTATAGCAAAATGCATACAATAAATTCCAGTTTGAATTCTCGACTATTTAAAAAAAAAAACTCCTTTTATTTTTTCAATAAACTTCTTTTGACTAAAAATATGTTGAAAAAATAATTTATCATATTTATCTAAAAAAAAAAGTTTCCGCCTCATGGTCTTATGTTCAGCGCGGTTGCCCGCGATGTAAAAGGTCTCGAATTCAATTCCAGAAATGGTTGATTTAAAATACTTTTTGAAAAAGGTTTTTTTTTTTATCAGAATGCTCCAGTCCCTGGACTGGCACTTAAAGCGTTATACTGATCATCCTTCCTCCATATGTCAAAAAAACAATGTGTACCAATTGAAAGAGTTGGTTGATTGATCGAAAACAAAGTAAACAGACATAGGGACGTTTGTGTGACATGTTTCGATATATTTTATCATATTTAGGTACCTATGAATAAATGGATTTATTTGGTATATAAATAAATTGGAATAATTTAATTTAATTTTTAATATGTGTTTGGAATCCAATTATGCACAAGTTTTAACAAATTTACAAAAAAAATCGTTTTACTACTAAACCATAACTTTTTCATATTATTTAAAAATATATATTTTTACAATAATCTTAAAATTAAAGTCTCTCTGAATTTCTAATTTACTGTTTCTAAAACTGCTGTTTTATATGTCAGTGCCAATAAAATATAATCTTATTTTTATTGAGTACAGCTTTAATCATACTAACATTAGGAAATATTATGTATCGCCTTATCATTAGGACATATTATGTAACTTAGAATTACTGGCGTCACTATTTATATTTTTGAATATCGGAATTTCAGTATATTGGCGTAATAATTTAACAAAGAAAGATAATTTGGTTGAAAGTTACATTAATCATTATAAACACTCACTAGCAGGACATCATCGTTTATTTGTAGTGTCTTTAACAACAGCAACAACAACAACAAACCATCACGCCGTTTCTCTGTAAGGGTAGGCAGAGAGGATATAACTCCACATCACTCTATCTTTGCATTCAGATCTCGCTTCCTCTACATTCATCCATCTTCACATGCACGCACGCCGATAATTCAGACTTTTGACATGTCCATCTTCAAGTATTTGTTGGATTTGGTCATGCCATGTCTTTCTCAGTCTTCCTCTATTTCTGCATTCATCAACATTTGCACTGTAAATATTCTAAGCCGTTCTTTCGCTGTCCATTTGATCTACATGTCCAAACCAGCGCAGAGCTCCTTTCTTGATTTTGTCGTTGAAACTTGTCTCAGCCTTACATAATGTACGGATCTTAACATTTGAGCATCTATCGTATATAGGTTTTACCACACGTTTGCCCGAGAGATCCCATTTCGACAGCATTTAGCCTACTTTCATCACTGTTTTTCCAAGTCCATACTTCGCTCCCATACATCAGGGTCGAGACCAGGACTCCGTTGTGAACTGCTAATTTTGCATCTGTGTGTCTTAATATTAATTTATTTTTCTGATATGTGTTTTTCCTTTTATCTTTTCTTACTCTTTGTCATTTTTTACCATCGTTTATTTTGTTACAAGCGTGTTTACATTTTTAAATTAGATTTTTAAAAAAATATTTTGGTAGGCATTGTTCAAAAAAATGTTTTTTTGTTTATGAATTTACTCTGTTGCTTTCGGTTTTGATATTAAAATAAATTATATTCTAATAAGTTGAAATATACAGTTAACCTGAATGATCTAATAAAAAAGAAAAAGGCGTAATTCTAATTTTTAATGATAAGTGAATATTAAGGGACATGAAAGTGTTAAAAATGTGGGAGTACAGACATGGCTTTCTAAAAGGCCTCATTAAGGGTAAGTTTGAGAGTTGAGAGTGGTCAGATCAAAGGGATACCTGTAGGGACCCCCGGGGTGAGAGCCGGAAGCCTCTTCATCCCTATTCCTCCTACCTTACCGCGAGACCCCTAAAACTTGGATCCGTATTACAAAGGAGCGATAGAAAATTTATCGATTTTTATCAACGTAAGTAGCTAGAGTTTGGATACAGCCATCTTTACAGTTTGTTTATTGTTAGGTAGGAATATATATAAATATTCCGCGTTTTTCCATAAAATAAATCATTTCCCGATGATAGTTTGATTATTATTTTTGTTTTTTTTATTTATTTGTAAAAAATGTCAGTTTGATCACAGAAGCACATTTGTGAGCCTATTTTTGTTGAAATTTTATAAACATGACTTTTTATACAACAAAATTTGTATATTGGTAGGTAAAATGTCAATTTAATCATCCAAGAAAATAAAAATAGTTATTTACTATTATTATTTTAAAAGAGAAAATAATATAATTCCAATGTTTTCGCCCTGGACGTCTACAACAACTATTGTCTGAAATAAGAGACACGATTGACGCAAAATCACGCACAGGAGTTGGCTGCGAACATCAAATATCACACGTTTTAATCAGCGGGCATGAGATGAGAAATAATCAATCATTAAAGATCAACCAGTAAAAATTGACATGTGACAACGATAATTAGACAATTAAAATAGAACATCAATAACGAAACCATGGATTTACATGCAAGTTGATTTTATCACCGAAAATTGATAAATTTCTTATCGTCCATATGCAATCGAGTGCTTGGTTCCAGTATTTCATAATACCTGTAGTCTAGAAACACCCACACAGGAACTTTGGGCACTCTGATGGGCTATTCTTACCAAACAGTTTCAAATAAATGGAAAATTAAATATAATTTGAATAAATAAGTATGTAAAATAATAAATCAGACATATTTTCAAAATGTATTTCTTAAAATAAAATAAAAATGTATGTATTTTAAATGCAAATTGTATTTTTAAAGCTTCTGAATAAATTAAATAGCAAATTGCAATACCGTTGCAAACAAGATTAAAATAACAAAAAAGTAGTAGTGAAATTATATACTTTCCGACCTTAAAAAATTCCTCTTCCTGTGGATCTAATGAGCGTTTTTAAAATTATATTTAAATATACATTTTCGTACAGAAAATAAGATTTTATAATATAATATCAATATGCATATTTTTTAAGTGCACCCGTGTAAGTTAGATCCGTTCTGACCTTACGGTTACCATTGCAGGAGCCATTTTCAGAGTAAATTGTGTGTTATTGTAGAAAAACCACGTGCTTACCTTCTAGCAATTTGTAGTGTCGCAGTCAGCAGTAGCCACATTCCGTGTCATTTTTGTAGTGTGTAGTAACAATATTCAGTTTAATTTCAGCCTGTAGTTTTTGTTTTTGTTATTTGGGTGTTCGTGTATTTTAATTGCTTCTTCTATTATCCGTGAACAGAAATTTATGTGAAATCTTTGATTTGAATGCAAAAAGATGTCCTTTTTCTTTAAATTGTTTCGCTATTGCAGATTTTTCAGGATTTACACGCTCTTTTATCTTCGTCGATTATTTTCTTTGCTGTGCGCCTTGTTTGTATAATGTACACTTCATCTCATTCTTGGCATCTCAGTTTATGAACTGTTTCAGTTTTCAGAGGATTCTTGTCTTTTGGATTTAATAAATAGTCCTTTATTTTTCCCATAGTCCGAAATTTTGTTGAAATATTTTGTTCCTTAAGCACTTTGGCTATACTATCAGTTCCTTACATATGGCAGGTAATAATAATAGAGGCAATAAAAATATACACCGAAATAGCATAAACAATGTAACAGGCTGAAATTAAACTCAACGTAGTACCCGGAACCACACACTGCAAAAATGACACGGAATGTGCCTACTGACGACTGCGACATGGTACAAATAACTGGTACATAAGCACTTTTTCTACAAAAATACAGTTTACCCTGAAGATAGCTGTTGCAATGGTAGCTGAAACGTCAGATCGAATCCAGCTGACAGCTGTGGAATCCCCTAAAAAAGATACCTATTAATAACACTGACCGTGAAAACCTACGCACTTATATAACTCTTTTAACTTTCTATTTTAATATGAACTATAGCATTCATTTATGTATAGTTCAAAAAAGTTATAATTATTTGGACGAAATATATTTTTACTCCAGTTGAGGTGAAAGTAAAAATGAAGAAACGATAATTACTATTATGGAGAATAGAGCTTCAGATGTATAGGTGCGAAGTGTATGTAAGTATAATAATAAGCTGCAGGGTTATATGTACTTAGAAGCCATTTTTAGAGATGCCCTCAGTGAACTAACCGACGGCATTATCATAAATGGAAAAATTATAAACAATATCTGATACGCATATGATACTGTCCTTCTAGCAGATAGTATGAAAAGCCTGTAGCTATTATTGGACAAAACACACACAGCTAGTTTGAATAAAGGGCTAGAAATGAATATTTCCAAAACCATATGTATGGTTATTCGGAAAAAGCCAGAAACTTTCCTAACGACTTTAAAACTTGGAGCGCAGGTAATTGAGCAAGTCCATCAATATAAATATTTAAGATGCTGGCTTAATGATAAATGGGATCACTCACAAGAGATCAAAGTCCGAATAGAAACGGCGGGAGTGTTTTTTCAGTATGCTTGACCTTCTTTGCAGACTTTAATTTAGATCTCTGAATGCGCATTATTCGATGTTACGTCTTCAGAGTACTTTTTTACGGCGTTGAAACGTAGACAGTAGACACTCACCTAAAACACTTATAAAAAATATCAAAGCTTTTGAAATATGGTGCCACAGGAGGAAATTAAAAATCTGCTGGGTTGACAGAGTCCGAAACGATGACATTCTCTGACGGATGAAAACAGATAAAGAGGTACTGAAGACTACAAAAAAAAGAATACTTGAGTACTTTGGGCATGTGATGACAGGCGAAAAATATTAAATTTTACAAGTCATTCTACAGGGAAGGATTGAAGGAAGACGCAGTGCAGGTAAAAAGCGCATCTCTTGGCTTAATAACTTGCGCGACTGGTTCCATTGCCGCACTCAGTCCTTGTTCAGGGCAGTTGCCAAGAAAATGAGAATTGCTACGATGATTTCCAATCTCTAGGAGAGAGGAAAGATAAGAAAACTAAGTGTTATATGTAATTTTTAAGTAGGCTGCCCTAAACGACTATTGTTTTATGCCTTTATAAGAGCCTGCATAAACCTGTTAATATTTAGATAAAAAATATTTAAAAATAATATTATAAAACATAAATTTGTCTTAGCTTAAATGTTTAGTTTATTTTTACACATAGTTTCATAATAATTGTTGGATATGGGAATAAGTTTATTAAACGCAATTTTTAAATATTGGGGTTCCTTATAAAATCTCTGTTTGAGCAGAGAAAGCCCCTTGTGTCTCAAAAGTTCTTCACATCTGAAAGTGAACAGTTTAGTTTGTTCGCTCTCAAGTGATGGCTAATTGTTTAATGGTAACTTTAGTGGTTGCTCGCACCGGAAGATGGTGGTTGAAACTTTTCAACGTGCATCGCATCGAAAACGATAGTAAATTTAATAATTTTAGAAAAACTTACTTAATTTAAGGGTATAATATGAAATTATTAACGTGGGTTACCTGGAAAATTAAACGTAAAATCTTATAAATTTGAACAGACCTGTTTTTATTAAATGTTGAATAGATTAACATTTATACGTTCCTAGAAAATAATTCTAATATTATTCTGTAAATAAAATATTCAAGTATTTTAGTATAAAAAAGTCTTATCTTATAAATACATAAAAGAGTAAGTTCCAGTAAAATTGAAATAATTATACGACCGTTAAAATAATAAAAAAGTAAACAAATGACACATAGAATTATAATTATGTTTTTACATTTTTCTCTGAGTCCGGATAAAGAATACAATTGTGTGTGTGAAATTAAACCAGAATCATGTAAGAATGTTTTTGACTCGATAGCAGTTATCAGGTAAAAATCTTGGAAAAAGAAATCAAGTGGAAAAAACTCTACCTTATAGTCTAGTGGTTGGCGTCTACGTCTACCATTCTTGAGGTATTAATTATTGTTTACATATAGAAAATAGAATAGATGGGACAATTTTGTTTTGTCCCAGCTCCGTGAACAGCCTCGACCGCGCAGGACAAAATGTTAGGACAGTACGAAAATTCGGCTGCAGTTAACACGTGAAAGTAAATAGCCTTGTTTGATTCCTGATAGGATGAACGTAAATTATTGAACAATTCTTTAGGTATGTCCAAATGTTTCTTGACGGGATGGATTTCCTCCCTAAGGAGTTATTTAGATCTAAATTTGTTGCAACAGAGAGAAATATTTTGAGATGAGAATGTGGAAATTAAGCGGCCACTTTACATACTGCATAACATTTACCATTCTGTCCATCTTTAAACATCCACATTTTCTCAAATATTCCATAAGTAGCCACTTCAACCGGTGAATGAACCGGACGAGCTCATATTTCAAAATTAAAAGATTTTTAGTTTCGCAGTAAATTTAATTCAAAATATTAAAAAAATAAGTGAATTTTATCACATAAAAGGATTTTCAACAATGTTTTCAGTACGTCCAAATGTTTGCAGACAGGCTTGATTTCTTCCCTAGGAAGTTATTCAGATGCAAATTTTCTATAACGGAGATGAAAAATATTTTGAGAAGAGAATATATAAGTTAAATGGTCACTTTACACACTGTGTAACATTCACCATTCTGCCCATGTTTAAACATCTACATTCACTCATTTATTCCATAATTTGCAACTTGAACTAGCCAATGACAGGTCATAAGCCCTGTAAATGCCTGGACTTATATATATTTCCTCCAAAATATTTTCCTTCTCTGTCGTAACAAATTTTAAAGGATACCTAGTATACCTATGCTTTCACGATAAATGCAATGAGGAAGCTTAGTAGTTTAAAAAAAAATGTTTATAAACTACTAAAGTACGATAAATTTTTTAGATATTATTTTTATCGTATTTATCAGCGCAATGATTTTTAAAATATTGGTATTTTTTAAATTACTCCACGTGTGACGTTTAAGTTCTCTTCCCTATCAGTTTTGCCGATTGATCCGTTGACATTAAGTAAACTGGAAATTTTCCACAACTCTCTTACCACTGGTTGATTAATTTAAACCAGTGACGTCGCTCAAAGTAGTTCGTTTTTATTAAAATATTGTATATTTTTTGTACGTTTTCAAGAAACTTTGCGCTCTAATTTAATACTCTAATTTTTATTGCAACTAAAAAAATATTTTTTGTATCCAATTTCCAGTAGGGCAGAAGATTTTTTTAGTATTCTTTAACGGCAAAGTATAACAATTTCGCGAGACACTTTCAATGAATTCATGTACGCATAATTCAGTTTTGAAACCTTTTTTTATTTAAAAAAGAGTGCCTAAGATAAAAATTAAATTAAATTGATATAAAACATCGACTTATTAATCCACATAGACGCGTCTCGAGCCCTAAAAAATTATTCACTTGAACTGATGCCCGAACGCTCAGTTATGCCCAACGCGTATTTAGTCGTTCTTTGATTCCCGGTCGGATGTGACGTGAGCTTGACATTTACAATCGAAATCAAAATGCTGCTTTGCTTGTGTTGTAAAAACCATTCGTATAAACATTGTAAAAATAAAAGTGTAACTTTTCATCCGGAAGTATTTGTTTATAAGTGCAAAGCTTTAAATGATTAGTAATTGAATAAAAATATATTTACTTTATATGTATTTCAAACTACGCCTAGTGGCACAAAAACTAATCTCTTCTTACAGGGTTGCACTTGTAAGAATATGGTTTAAAAAATAAAATAAATGTGACTTAATAATATTTTAGCATTCCGCGAAATTCAGAAAAAGAAAGAAATGCGTGGAAATTAAAGGAATGAATCTAATTAGGACGGTGGAAAAGAATTTTGTTTTGTTTAAAGAAATATTTAAATAAAAACTATTTTATAAATCAAAAATGCATGTTGTCTGCAATGCAAAGTTAATAAAATGCTGATTTTAAATATAATGTTCCATAAGGCAACATATATAAACACCACAGAGCGCGTTTATGCGTATTAATATGTCAATGACATACGAGCACCATAAATATAACACAGTAAGTAAACATAGATATTTACATTTTTCGATTGTTAAAATCTTCGAAAATACTCACAAAAACACTTCGTTTCGGAATATTGTAAAAGAAACCGAAAGATTATTTTTTCACAATTTCGTTTTGTAAATTCGTTCGTTCGTCATATGTCTATCTTACTCTAACCCAATAAGAATCGTATTTCGCTCTGGTACCTCCATTGGGTACAGAATAAAGCCCCTGAACTATATGAAGGGAGTAAAGATTGTACACCAACAACTCCACTTACCTGCTGTAGTCTTGAGGACCCGAAGCATGCACATTCCAGGAGAAGCTGGCTGTCAAATTGACTCTAGAATAAGTTTTTGTTTGTGAACTGACAATCTATTTGACATTGACGTAGTTTTATTAGTACAATTTTTACGGAAACACGTCACTATTGCAAAGTCACTTCGGTACTGCCTGTCAGTTGAACGACTTGTAAAAATACGCACGCGTTTTTATTGTCACGTGAAGTTACTCCAGACAAGAGAAAAGAAAAGTAAATTTTGATATGCCGCTGTATTGGTGAGTAGGAACAAGTAAATACTTGTCAATCAAAACAACATTCATTTATAAAGTTGGTTAAAAAAGTTGAACTGTTATGTAAAATCATCATCAAATTATCCCCTCTCCACTGTTAGACTCATAGAGAGGATTAAACAAACTGATATAAAAAAAAGTACAAAAATTAAAAAATTATTTCCAGTCGTTGCCTAGTAGTTGAAATGGTTCAGCCGGATGAATCTCATCCACATGATAAAGGTTTCAGCTCTTTTACTTCACAAAAGTCAACAAATGGAAGAGTTAAGGAAATGTGGAAGTTTAAACATAGGCAGAATGGGGAATGTTACACAGTGTGTAAAGTGGCCACCTAAACAATGACAAGGATAAAGCCAATGACACTTCGTAAGGCTGGTGAATGCCTAGACTTCCATATTCCCTTCTCAAAAATGTTTGCTCTCTCTGTTGCAACAGATTTATATATAAATAACTCCCTAAGGAAAAAACACAGCCTCTCTACAAACATTTGGACGTACTCAAAACATTGTTGAAAAACAAAGATACTTATATTATCATGTATTTCTTGTTATTTTGACCAATTCTTTTAAACATCTAAATTTTATTTTTATTGTTGGCAAATAAAATTGTATATTACCGATTTCAAACAAACAAACAAACCATCACGCCGTTTCCCCGTAAGGATAGGCAGAGAGGATAGAACGCCACAACATTCTATCTTTGCATGCAGATCTCGCTTCCTCTACATTTATACATCTTCTCATGCACGCGCGCCGATTATTCCGACTTTTGACATGTCCATCTTTAAGTATTTGTTGGATTTGGTCATGCCATGTCTTTTTCGGTCTTCCTCTATTTCTGCATCCATCAACATTCGCATTGTAAATATTCTTAGCCGTTCTCTCGCTGTCCATTCGTTCTACATGTCCAAACCAGCGCAGAGCTCCTTTCTTGATTTTGTCGATAATGCTTGTCTCAGCCTTACATAATGTACGGATCTCAACATTTGTGCATCTATCATACATAGTTTTACCACACATTTGCCTGAGAGATCGCATTTCAACAACATTCAGCCTACTTTCATCCCTGTTTTTCCAAGTCCATACTTCGCTCCCATACATTACCGATTTAAGGAAATTAAAACCTTAATTAATTTTTTATGTTGTATTTTACACCAGTGATTGTTATTAATCATGTATTTTTTTCCCAGTGTTTGTGTACTAAAATAAAATAAATGTCTGATGTAACAATAGTGCCTTCAAATTTATAAAGTTGAAAGTAAATATGGAGGCGGTTTTTTTTGTCCCTTATAAAATTAACAAATTGTGTGATGTGATGAAGATGTTTATACATAATATGTGTAACAAAAATTTGGAGAAAGGGAAGCGTTTCTATGGAACACGGAAGCGCCCTAGTTTTCTGGTCTGGGGTCCCAGATAAAGACAAAGCCTACCATGGTGTTGCCGCGTTTCGAAGAAGATAGAAAAAGACATGACACGATCAAATCCAACAAATGCTTGAAGATGGATATGTCTGCCTAACCCTACAGAAAAACGGCGTGATGAATTTTTGTTTTCGTTGCTGTTATATTTGTAGTGTCTACTTTATGTTGAATGTATTACAATCGTTTTGCAATGCAGAGTACTTTTCTTTATGTTTCTTATACGTTAGGCATAGACAGCTTAAGTGGATTTATCTACCGGCTTGCAGAACCAAACTGCCAATGGTAATGTCAGTAAGAAGAGCAATGTCTTTACTCAACCGTATCTCTTCGGATACCGACATCTTTCGTGTTACTGAAAGAAAGTTCAGAGAAGATAGCATCCCTTTACTCTAATTACCGGGTATTTTGATTTGACCGTTTTATCACATTTAATTTGTATGGCTAATTTTTTTTTCGTGGTATGTACGTCTTGAAAATATTTTTGTAATGTAAATAAATGTATTAAATAAATAAAATGAAAAATGAAAATTGAAATTGATATTTCTTATGATGTAATAACTTATATGTACATATAAGTTATTAATAATTAGCAGATATAATTCAAAAACTCACCCCTATTATTTTTATTTATTTATTTATTTAACTTTTTGTACATAATGTTATTTGTACATTGGCGGGCTTATTGCCAAATGGCAATTTCTTCCAACCAACCAATAAAATAAAAGTTTTATTTTTATTATTCAAGTTACAGAACATATTCAATAGAAAAAAAAAGAATAAAAATTTATATTAGCCCCCTTAGTTGGACCCTGTACATTGTAATAAAACAATAAATATTTTTCATATAATATAATATTCTCTTTAAGTACACCGCCAACACATGTTCCAATAATTTGTCTCACTCTGTTTCATTGTAATATTGCGTATTGTATCTTTTTCAACTTATTTTTAAATGTACCTACACTTAAGATAATATTAAGTTTTATATAAATTATCCTTACTATGTATAATATTCACCAGTCTGAAAATGCCCATTAGAGGGTGAAAGCGCTAATTGGTCAAAATAAATAAGTGAAAGTGTACCAAGTATTTTTTAAATTAATAACTTATATGTAAATATAAATTATTACATCATTACAATGGGATTCCATCAAGAATTGTTAATAAATAATTTTAATGAACTAATTGATATTTCTTGTTTTTATTTATAAATAGACGATGCCAGTGAATTAAAAAAATATGTAAAAATTACTACCATTGTAATAATAACTTTAAGGACAAATTTATAATTCAGCAAACCAAAGGGAAAATAGTTCATTCTTATTACACAAGTATTTAAGTATGTATAACGTAACTAGTTAGGCACATAATTCCTGGTTTCAGTAACGCACTCAAGCGGTGGCTGAGTATCTCAGTTCCCGAGAGAGAAACACGTGAATAATATAATACAAGGTATTATGGATGCGCAAGTCTGCACATAAATACCCAGAAAGTGCATCCAAACAAGTTATTACGAAGCTAAATTCAGATTAAGCTTCACCCGCCATTAATACTGCGTGCCCAACGTATCGCATAATTTATTCAGTTCGTTAAAAAGCTTCCTGCTTTACCGATTGAATTGTTCCCTAAGTAACATACATACACTATCAACACGATATATGTATGTATTTGGGGTTGAAGAATATTATCTTTATGAAAATAAGCGGTATTTTAATCATGAACATTTGATTAAAACGCCGCATTAACACATTATTACGTTCGAGAAAATTATGCGGGATTTGCAAAAATGTTTATTGTCATTTTTTAAGACTGCGGTTGTGGTCTTTTGGTAGTATCTTGGATTAAAAAACACAAGTTTGAGGTCCAAATCTCATTCGATAACTCACCTCATATGATAACTTTTCTCAAATAGTTACTGAGAAAAATTGAGATAAAACATGCAGAATCATGTAAATAAAAAAGCAATAAGTAGAACGACGGGTTTTAAAAAAAAAACCTATTACATCAGTCGACAATCATAAATATTATGGCGTTCTATCAAGGGCGACTCCAAGGTATTTCGGTGTTTTGCAATGTTCCATCCTCTCTCCCATTCATTCTAAGTTCAGCTCTCTGGCAGCCTCCCTATTCCTCAGGTGAAATGCAGAAAGTTGTGTTTTTCTTGGATTTGGTTTCAGGCTATTTGCCAAATAGTATTTTTTAAGTATCTGCAAGGATTTAGACAAATTTTCCTCAATTATCTGCAATGCGTCCTCCTGGGCAGCCACGGCTGTGTCATCGGCATAAATGAACGTATAAGGAACACTGTTTGCAAACTTAGCAAAAGGTATGTGCAAGAAACAATATAATACGTAAACTCACAGGGACTACATGGGGTGCAACGTCATCAGTACTTAGAACTTCGGCGCAAGGCTTATGCATATCAGCTGCAGAGTATGCGTGTCCGGTGTAGCAAAAACCTACCCACTCCAAACAGGTGGACATAACAATCAATAAAATGGCACGAGTAGTAGCATGATGCTGACACTGACTGATAAAATATACCCAATCCACCACACATTCAAAGAAGGACAATTGCAGAAGCAGAGAGAAACAAACAAAACTACGACCCTATACATCCCCTACACCACCATCAACCAACGGCCTCGCGTCTGAGATCTAGAAACAGTTTTATCAAAGCCACTTCCTCTGTTAAATTCTCACAACAGCGGAGAGAAGAACTATGGCAACAGGATTTTGGAGCGAGACCATGGATGGATCCAAATGAGGGTATCCAAGCAGGTGAACACCTACCATACCAACTATGGATCGCTCTCAATAGACTACGGGTGGGTGTTACACGATGAAAATAAATCTCCAAAGGTGGAGGTTCCTTTCTGGTATATATTGTGTGATTGCGGCGCTACCCAGGACGGCAGCCACCTATTGACATGCCCGCTCATGGAGGAAGGCTGCACTCCTGGGAAACTTATTGTGGCAAACGACAAGGCGATATATGTCGCCGCATATTGGAGTGGCAGGATATAATCCAACCGGACACGCTAGTAAGTAAATAATATTATGGCAACTAAAATAGCTTATTTAACTCTGTATCCGAGGAAATAAATCACGGGAGTAAAAAAAACACTTAAAACGTAAAACACTTTTAGCCGTTTTGAAGTTTAAAATGCAAAAATTTATAAAATTGAATATTACACCAAAGTCCACTCTCATCATAAAAATTGTTATTTAAGTTAAATGGAAATCTGTGGTCCAATTTGTTTTAATGCAAACAAACATAAGTAGTGCAGAAACGCTATTTTTAAATGTACTTTTATTATGAAGAACATCATTATTTTACGTTGAAACTTCTTTATAGATTGCCATTTTCTCATTTAGTTCAAAAGTTATGATGATTTCGAAATAGCACAATCACAAAATCTTGTTTTCTGAACATTTCGTTAAATTTGACTTCTCTGAGGTCCTCTTTAAGGAACATTTTAATTTCAATCTTCTCACCTTTTTTATAAGAATATTTATTCTTACTTACTAAAGTAGGTGGTGTAATGGATTAGAGGCATGTTTCATGCACGGGGAATTCTAGGTTCGATTAAATAAAAATATACCATTAACGAATAAAACCAGAGATAGAGAATATTTTAAAGAAGGGAATAAGTAAATGTAGGTATTTAGGGGGCTTATGACCTGTCATTATCTGGTTTAAGTGGCTACTTTACACACTGGGTAGTAACATTTACCATTTTGCCTATATTTGAACATCCATATTTATCAAATTCTTCCATCTGTTGATTTAAGTGAAGTTAAAAAGCTGAAATTTTTATTGTTGTGAAGACATTCATCTGATCGAATGATTTCACATACTAGGCAACGCCTGAAAACAATTTTCCAATTTTTTAAGGTTCTTCTTGGACCAGTTGGTTTTATTACAATATTTTGTTGTAATTTCTCTGTTGTAATTTGTTAATTTTAATGACTCCCTATCTAGTCTTTTATCTACAAACATTTATACCAGCTCAAAATATTGAAAAAAATATCAACCCAGGCATGTGATTTTGTATTGTTTTTTGTCTATTGTAGTGTAAAAAATATATCATCCGCGCATACGTAAACACTTAAACCCAATTTTCGGGAGATTTCAGATTACATTTTATTTTAAGACGAATTTTGTTCTTACTTCTACCTTTAATTGATGTTTTTGTTTATCGCAATGATGAAGTTCTGTGATTTCAAAAAAAATGTTTAAAGATTTATTGAACTTATCCAATTAAAAAAAATATTTATATATATCGTATTGTCAGCGCTATGAGTTTTTAAAGTTTTGTGTTTCTGAAATCACTCTTAAAGTAAACCGAATATATTTTACAGCTCTCTTATTATTGACGTCATTCAAAGTAGTTCGTTTTTATAAAATAAAATATAAAAAAATCGTACATTTTCAAGATACTTTGGAGCATAATTAAATGTTCTATTTTTAACGCGCGCCAAAAAAAAAATTTGGTATCCAATTTCTCGTTGGGCTGAAGTTCCTCATTATCGTGACGATTTATTATGATGTAAAAAAAGAACAAAAATATTATTACGAATACATTTTTGTGTCCAGGCTGATTACTAATACTGTTATGCATGTGATAGAATCTGAGCCCCGGACGAGTGTTTTTGACTAGATAGCTACTCTCAGGTAAATACTCTGATACGAGTAATAGAAATCAAGTGGAGATATTCCGCTTTGTAGTGTAGTGGTTGGCATTTTCACTTACTATGCATAAGGTCCCGGGCTCGATTCCTAGAAGATAGGACGTAAAATATTGGTTTTAAAAGTGCTTCAACGTTATACTTTACATTTAAGTTTGTAAGTGAAAATTCTTGATGGAAGTTCATTGTAATTTATTATATAAAAAGTTATACTTTACTGTTTTGGACTGGCGCATACAGCTTTTTTATTTATTTATTTGTTCTTTTACAATTTACATGTATTTTTATTTATGTGTGGTTGCGCGAGTGTGTGGTGAGATTGAGTGGTTTGTGGCTA
>NW_028280086.1:0-20945 GCF_059751315.1 Micrasema longulum | reverse complement strand
TCATGCAAGGGGTACAAGATAATCCCCTAGGTATCAGCACAGGTTTGGAATGGATTCATGACACTCGATCTGAGGATCAGGGAGCTTGCAGATGCATATGAAGTGAAGAAGAGCCTCACCTTGCAAGACTTGCCGCATGACAGATTTTACAAGGGAGTGGGAGACTTCTTCTCATTACATGTCCAACGGAGCGCTATCCCATAGATCATGGGTACGATGATCAGGTTTTGCCTGGGATGGCGTGAAAAGAGTTGAGGATCTTCACAGATAGCAGTCTCTTAGACGACAAAGTAGGTGCAGCTTTTGTACCCTACGATGGCGTCAGAGAGCTACCGTCGAGAAAGTTGAAACTTGGCAATTTCTGCTTCGTTTTTCAGGTGAAACTGTTTGCTATCACAGAAGCCCTGGTCTATGTTTTGAAGAAACCACCAAACAGATGAAGAAAATAACCATCCTGATACATTGCAAATCTGGCGTCTATGCAATAACCCTATTATAATGGAAATCCGATCAGATATCTAGAGGCTACGACGCAGACACCAGGACATGTACATCGGCTGGATAAAGGGACACTGCGGAATTTTTGGCAACAAAAAGGCTAGCGAAAAGCTTCGGGAGGCTACGCTCAAGAAGACAGCCCCCGATTTCACCAATTTCCTGCTCAGCTTTGCCAAAAAGAAAATAAGAAGCAGGACTCTTCAACTCTGGAACGATCGTTATTTGAATGAGACTACCGGAAGTATTACTAAAATGTTTTTCCCTACAATTGTCCATGTCGATGATTTTAGGAGAATGCAGAAAGCTGGCTACGAGCTCACCCAGATTCTTACGGGTCATGGTGGGTTCATGAGCTACCTGCATCACTTCAAGCTCTCCGAGATCAACAGCTGCACATGCCACGATGAAACTCTTCAAGATGTCTCTCATATGTTGATGCATTGCCCCTTTTTCAGCTTTCAAAGACAACATCTGGAGGCGCGATGCAAAAGCCTGGGTGAAGATCTTTGCGACATCCCATCGGTGACAGGTAATAAAGAACTCACACGAGAGGTAGTATCATACATGATCAATATAGTGCAGGCAATTGGTAAAATAAACCAATGTGGGGAACAAAATGCCGAACACTCTTCTAGTGAAACGGAAGGCCTGTTGACAACTGCCAAAAGGCCGGCTTCTCGTGAAGAGTTTTAAGTGGTTTCTTCTCCACGTGAGCAAATGCTGAGAAGTACTTGATTGACTTACATTAGAATATCTTCCCTGATCCCAACATTTTAGATGAAATAAAGAAATATAATAGCAGAAAAATCCTCTTTTTGAAACATAAACCTTGTACATTTATAAGCCAGGTAAAAAATAATGCAACTCCCATATAAAAAAAATTAAAAAACGATCTGTTCAGATTTGGTGTTCCTCTGTGGGTAAGTTCCAGCGCATTCTATGCATATTTGGTTTGTTCGTGAAAATACTACCCACAGAGTCTATAAATCAGTAAAATGGGCTCTCTTCCTCCCTCTTGCACTTACCTTGCTTGCCTAGCTCCTGAAAGAACAATTTTTGCCTGTCAATTTCTACCGTTGCGGGGCCCTGCAGTACCAGGGTCCTCCTGATTTAAATTTTAATCTTCCTAGAATAAATCGTTAACGAAAACCAACGCCTTTCATTACAGTTACAGCCACAGTTAAATAAGAAATTTTTTCATGATCCATTATTTGACTGGTTAAGTAGCATGAGCGTTTTAACACGCTCTCTGTTTCTGTGCTCGGAGGGCCGGCCATACAAAAACAGCGCCTAAAAACGTCCCTTTGTACGCGCTTTTTGCGTCGAGGTCAAGTATTCCGAACGATTTTAGATTTCGTTTACTCGGAGGATACGAGATATTATTAAAATCATCTAAACAACAGCGGTTCAAATGAGAGTTTCTAAAAAAATATTTAAATTTCGCAGCCTGCTGAAAACCGCCATAGCAATACCTAGCGGCACAGAAAAGGTTAAACAAAATTATTTTCATAATAATATGAATATTGGGTTTCCTGAAACTTACGAAGAGCATCCATAGTTTTTACATATTTATATGGGTACACATTTTCAAATAAAATACTTTAAATGTCTGACATTACAACTCGTAGAAACACTTTTTCATACTCACTTCTTTTACTAAAATATACTTCAAAGGATAAAATTAACATCAAGTCCTTTTGGAAACGAGCACATATTAAAACTTTTCAAATGATTTTTTTTCATTTCAAAACTGTAAAACTTTCTTATTAATATTTCTTTGTGCTTATTTTCTAATACACAGAAACTGTAATATGCTCGTACTAAGACAAACGGAACGATGTCTCGGCTTATTACATTTTCACTCATGTACGTAAGTATAAATCGACGCCGACAGTGACGTTACTAAAAGCGACGTATCTCTGAACATTCCTGTATGACTTAATTTAATTTTGTTCCCTTAATAAACCAAGCTTTGTCTTATTATGTTTTTTAATTTATATATAACTTCACTACGTGTAGAGTGTAAAATTATAAATTCATGTGGCGTTTTATTTTTTGTTTGACTTTTTAACAACAATACATAGATGATGTTATCAAATTAGATTTATTTTTTAACAAAAAACATCTTTGCATGACAATATTTGAGTTTGTCCAAATGTTCGTAGACAAAAGACTGGATTTCACCCCCGCGGGAGTCATTAATATTAACAAATAACAACAGGGATGGAGAATACCTTAAATAAGGGAATATGGAAGTCTGGGCATTTACAGGACTTTCGACCTGTCATTGGCTGGTTTAAGTGGTCACTTTACACACTGTGTAACATTCACCATTTTGCCTATGTTTGAACATCCATATTTCTTCAATTCTTCTATTTGTTGATTTTAGTAAAATTAAAGAGCTGAAACCTTTATTGTTGTGAAGAGATTCATCTGACTGAATTATTTCACATACTAGGAAACACCTGGAAACAATTTTTCAATTTTTAAACTTCTTCTTGAACCAGTTGGTATCATTACAATAATTGAGTTTGCCCAAATGTTCGTAGACAAAAGACTGCTTCACTAAACTTCACTAAAATCAACAAATGGAAGAATTGAAGAAATATGGATGTTCAAACATAGGCAAAATGGTGAATGTTACACAGTGTGTAAAGTGGCCACTTAAACCAGCCAATGACAGGTCATAAGCCCTGTAAATGCCTAGACTTCCATATTCCCTTATTTAAGGTATTCTCCATCCCTGTTGTAATTTGTTCATACTTGCATGACTTTTGATTAACTTTATTATTTTATTACAGTTCGGGTAAATAACATATTTTAAAGTTGTATTAGGTTTACAGATAATTATTTGTACAATGTGTTAAATATTTATATTTAATACGTGACGTTTTTTTTTTTACTTATTAGAAAAGGAAATATGTTTTTTTTTTTATATTGACTGGGCCTATAACTCGTGATTGGGTGGCGGCCTCCGTGGTGTAGTGGTCAAGACGCTTGACTCACGCACGGAAGGTTCCGGGTTCGATTCCCGGTGAGAACACAAAAATTAAAATGTGATTTTTCTCAAGCCTGGGTGCTCTGTGATGTAATTCACAACTGTATTTAGGCTTCCTGGCCTGTTGTGGTGCAAAATATGTAAAAAAAATAATAAATAAGCTGGAGCATATAATTATAAAATATTTAAACAACTGCCCCCATATTGTTAAAATGAAAAAAGCTGATAATCCCAAAATTCACCTAATTGGCTGTCTATTACACAAATCTGGACTCACTAAGTGCTAAATTTGATTTGCTGTTTTTGAAAATCTTCAATCATAACCAACGCTTATTGTTATGACTAAAACTCACTTAAAACCAAAGATAAGTGATATTTTTTTACCGTTATTCAGACATGATAGCCATTGTGATAAGGTATGGGTTGGTGGAGCTATTTATGTATCCACCAGTAATAAAAACAATGCCGTCTTTTCAAACCATCCCGTACATACAATAAGAAAAGTCTAGAAGTGCTTTGGTTGGATATTTATTAAGAAAAAAATCCGTTTTTATTAGCCGCTATATACTGCCCCACCCACTATTCATTAGAGGAATCTGATATTTATTTTTTAATGAAATCATACAGTCTTTATATAAATACAAGGTACAAAAGAACAATGAAAAAAAGTATGACCAATTACAGATTTCACACTAATTTATTATGAATGCAGGAGGAGAGGGGAAAAAATAATTCAATTTAAAAAAAGTAAAAATATGAATATTAAATAAAAAGTACATAAAAGGGAAAAGACATTGTATAGCTCCAACTCTACTTTCCACCCTCTCTCTCTGCTTCTTTCAACATTTATATTTCTTAGTAAAAATTCACAACCAACAATAATTAATTAGATGCAGGTTGTAGCTGTACATATGAATAAGTATAAATTAAGAGTTAAAATTAAAAATGAAAATCAAAAGTAAAAAAAAAAAATTAAATTAAAAGTTTAAATTGAAAGTTAAAATTTAAAGAAAATATATTCAACACCACTCAAAATGTTACCAACTCTTAACTATATTTATATATACCTACTCGTTCTTTCATATTTTTCAAGGGCACTCCACGTAACAATAATTTTACGCATGAGTGCCGGAAAAAAAGTTCTACCTTCAGAATCAAACCTCAAACCGGTGAACTGCTTTCAAAACAAACCACAACAACCGAGCTGTGCTAGCGCCGCTCAGACCGCCAGCTGTCCCAGCGTCGCCGTCGCGAGACCGCCAGTTTCTACACCAGGTTCCACGTCACGCCTTAGCATCCGCAGGTGAGTGGAGTTGCGCAATCTTCCTTTCCGTCAACCATACAGTCCACTTTGAATTATCCTCCTCGGGGCGAGGTATTTGTTCACACCTTGCCCACTCACTCCTCGACACTACCAATAAAGGAACTACCTTAATAATAGGGATTTTAATTTTCCGGACATAAAGTGGCCATTGAGGAAACTCCGTGGATATAAGATTAGGTTAATTTAGATTAGGCAAGGTTTAAATTTCTATATGAAAATTTCGTCAAAATTTACACTGTATACAAATTCCAATCTCTCTCAAATTGTTACGCGCAAACGAAATGACCAGTAATCTATTTCTCTTCGATCTCATTATGAGCAATGGTGAAAACTTATGCGCAAATGAACGTAGTTATGCAGAAAGCAGCCAGTTCACAATTTCGAAAAAATGCGATATTAGTGATATCGGGTGCAGTAAGGTCAATTCTATGTTCTGCTAAAAACAGCCAGACCGCTTTCACACAAAAATCTTTAAAAATCAGCTTCTGAAAATCGTGTCAATCACAAAAACAGAATTTCTCAATTCGCAGAAAACGGACAGGACTAGAAAAATCTTACGGTACTTTAAAATGCATTTACACTGTTCAAGTACATTATTATTATTATGATGGATAACTTATAAAGCGCCATTTTCGTAATAAAATACCTCAAGGGGCAATAGTGATTCTATTGTTAAATTAATTCAATTGTAGAAAAAAATACTGTTTTTTGAGGAGCTAGTAAAAATACGTCAGGCCGCTACAGAGCGCCAGAGACGACTAATAAGGTTCTTGTTTTACCGAAAAAACTAATGTATTTATTGTTAATCATTTGTCAAAGTCAAAAACATTCCTGTTCCAAAACCAACTGTTGTCTTGCAAAAACTGTGTTATTTTTACGTTTGGTAAATTACTAATAATTTTTCATATAATAATAATTTTATAATATAAGAATTTTTTGGCTCGAACCACTAGGTTTTGAGCCGAATAAAATTCTGTGCTTACAGATTATTTCGCGAACGTTAATTTTTGAACCAAAGACATGTTTAAAAAACGTTCGTAATACATTATATTATGTACACTTGTTCCACGTCACGAAGGATTTTTTTACCATGCGTCGACGTTGTCTATCAAGCCTATGTTCATATATCGTGGGTATACTGGCAAAAAACGTTAACTAAAAAATATGCGGATTCGACTTAATGATGAAGTTTTGTAAAGTTTTTAACGCTCTACAATCTGGCAAAACACAATGAGTTATATTAAATTTCATATAACTGTCATATATAAAATAAATTTAAGGTTAAGTCGTATACCAGGTATTTTATTCAGACTCAAAGATTATTAGTGACAGAGCGATTGGCCTGACAAACTGGAGAAGAGACACGGGGTGCAGGAACGAATGGAGACAAACTCTGGAGGAGGCCAGGGCCCACAACGGGCTGTAGCGCCACTGATGATGATGAAAATATTTAAATAACTAAATATTCACTTGATATAAAATTACGAAACAGAAAAATTTAAAACATGTTCTTAAATGAGCACTTAACATCTTACTATATTTAAATAAGATATTAAAGTGTAAAATTTGAAAAAAAAACTTAAATGCTTGATTTCTTAAAACAGGGATTTGAGAGTTAAAGCATTTCGCCAGTTTACCCACGATATTATGTGACAACGTTGTAATGAATTATTTTACCTTCAAAATTTACAATCCCTGTTAATATTTTGTTACCTGACAGGTTCTAGAACTACGTTCTACGTAGAGCCGTAATTTTTAAGACGTGTGAGAATTTTATCGTTCGCGTCAAGTCGAGAACATATTTTAATAACATGTGTATACTCCGTGCTTTACTCTATTTTACTTCGAGAACCAAGCCAGTTAAGTAAAGAGGTATGCATATTTTATATTAGAAAGGTCATAATACGTTGATGTACAATGTACATTAACTTTAGGAGAAAAGATTAAGGAGGACAAAATTTAGTAAATAGTATTTAAAAGAATGGTCTGAAGCTACTCATTACATAGTGAAGCGCTAATTGGTTAAATAAATAACTAGAAGTGTACTAAGTATTTTTAATTTAAATTCAAATATAACTTATTTTACAATTACATTACACAACTCCATCAAGAATTATCAGTTAATAAAATAACAAAAATCAAATCATACCTGCAATATACATGTAATTTTTTATTATTTTTTTATTATAATCAATAAATATTTTTATTAATATTATAAATAAACCTTTTAATTGCCAAATTCTATAGTTTTTTTATCGTGAAAGTTCGATAGCCATAAAATTACGTTCTTGTGTGTCATATTTCCAAGAATTCATTTCGTTCTTATGAAGACATGATTTAAGCTGTGAGCAACTCGATAAACTAGAACGACTTCAGAATACATGCATAAGGTACATTTTTGGTCTAAGAAAATATGACCACATTTCTGACTATCGTAGGCAACTGAAATGGCTCAAAATTAGACAGTGGAGAGACTATCACTCCCTCTCACTTCTGTTCAATGTACTTCATAGTCCTAACGTTCCTATATACCTGCGGGAAAAATTTCAACGCTTATTATTTTATGGTTTACCCCTTCGTTCTAATTCTCAGGGCACTCTCTTAATACCCATCCGCAATTCCTCTTTCTTCTCTAACTCATATATTGTCCATGCGGTTCGACTGTGGAATCATCTCCCATCCACCATCAAAGATGTTACTACAGTATCTCTGTTTAAATCACGTCTGAAAAAACAACTCCTTAATTTCTCCTCCTTTACTCTTTCCTCTTTTTTTCATTGAGTAATATAATTAATTTAATGTAATTTATATGCAAATACAGTGATTTTTTTTTATATACTATCATTGGTTTTTTTTCTATGTAATATGTTTTGGAACTTGATTAATAAAAATAAAACTTTTATTTTATTGGTTCGTTAGAATAAAATGCCATTTTGCAATAAGTCACGTCTGAAGAAACATCTCCTTTCTCTTCCTGAATCTCTTCTCCTTTCCTTTTTCCTCGTTTTTTCCTTTTTCCCATTGAGTAATAGTTTTGATTTAAGGTAATTTATAAACAAATAAGTTTATTTCTGTTTTTATATATCTTTAGCTTTTTAATCTTTATTTTTAATTGAATATGTTCTGTAACTTGAATTATAAAAATAAAACTATATTTTATTGGTTGGTTGAAAGAAATTGCCATTTGGCAATAAGCCCGCCAATTTACGAATTACATTATGTACAAAAAGTGAAATAAATAAAAAAAATACTTGAAAAAATATTTTCTTAAGAATGAAAAGAATTTGAATGACTTAAAAAAGAAATGTTATGTCTACTGTATGATGATGTAAATAGATATGTTAGTAAAGTAATCGTAAATATTAGTTGATATACGTTATAATAAAAACATTTTTTTTTTTTTTTTAATATCTCTTCCGCATAATGTCTTGATTTCGAAGTGTGTGCATTTATTCAAAAATACTCGTCAAGGATTCTGATTCTCTTTCACTCACAGAACTGTATTCTTCATCTATGTTAATATATTTTGCAAATTTCGCCGGACTTTTATATGATTAATGTTTTTTTAAGTAAACGAATAAATCAACTCACGATCTCGTCAAATATTTCGCGAAATATCATCTATCATAAAGAATTTATTCTATCGTTTATCATTATAGATTTAAACTGACATTTTTCATCAATAATTCATACTGACATTATTTATCATCTTGCATTATAGTTGTGATTTTATCTTTTAATAAGTTTATAATAATGTGAATACATATCACAAAATTAACCATTTGTTTTTTATTTTTTTTAATATAGGATACCTTTTTTTTTCATTTGAATGTTAATTATTCACCAACAAACTTTCCACAATACAATTAAAAAGAACGGTCAATCGCAAAAATAAAGAATAGTGCTTATCAAAACTTTAGATGTCACTCATGAAAATACATCCAATAATGTGAAAAGACGCCTGCTTTATAACTTTCTAAAATAGTGTAGATGTGGAAATCACAAATTTTAGGAAGTGTTGTGAATATTACACTGTTTCTAAAGTGATTATCCAATGACAGACTATGACTAGATCTTCTCATTCCTTTTTTCCTTAGTTTCGTTTTAGATATCAAGTATATTTCCTTCAACTCCGTTGAAATATTAGTCTTAAATGGTTTTTTTAATGTTTTAATTTGTTATAGACAAATTCTAGATTTTCTCCTGATGGAGTTTCAGGTCTACGAAAACCGTTTTCAACAATAGATGTAGCTAGTTTTCACCAAAATTTCATTCTTTATAGTAAATCAACACTCTTGGAAATTTTATATTCAAACCAAGCATATTATATAGGGAATCAAAAAATGACATGCGTCAATATAGAAGTAAACTACCTGTAGGCAGAATTGTGAATGTTTCAGAGTGTGTAAAGTGATCCCTTAACCCAAGAATTAAAAAGCATAAGCTCTGTAAATGATTTTTTAACAGCTTTATCTCTATTGACAAAAATCTGGTATAAATATTTTTTATTTAAGAATAAAATTAAATAAATAAATAAAAAATAGAACCATACTGGACGAGTGTTTTGACTTGATAGGTACTCTTAGGTAAAATGACAGAATCAATTAGTTAGCGCGCTTGCCTACCATACTTGAGGTCTACTGTTCGATTCCTGACATGGTGGACGTGAAATATCGGTTTTTAAATTGGTTCTGCACTGTAATATTTCACCTGCTTGTGTTCCCGTAGCTAGTGTCGCGGACTCATAGATATCAGGTCTATGGTTCAAACCCCGCTCTACCACAACTTAAATCGTATTTTCTAATAGAGAGTTATTAAGAACTCGTTGAAAATGGCCATCAGTTTTTAAAAATCTTGATAAAATATATAAACACAAATATATTTTTTAAATGTTCCTCGGCTGGCCCCTGTACACGTTAAACTTTACGTACAGATCAATTAACAAGAGCTGTCTCGTTCAAAAAACTCCCACAAACGCATTTAAAATCTACAGGATAGTGATTTTAATAAAAGTTATATTAAATTTTAACCAAAGGTACTATCTTTTTTAAAAACCTCTGTCGGATTAGAGAGTTATGTATTTGGAAAAAAAACAATGGATTCAGAAAATGAAATAAATTCTTTATTTTTTTTTCAACAGTTCATTTTTTATTTATTATTTTGTGTTCACTATATTATAATTAAAATTAATTCACTGCAATTAAAATGCATACAACAAGTTGTATTTTTATGGCATATTGTTTTAAGTGTAAAAATAATCGGATTTATTGCTTATCAATAAGTATTTATATATGTTTTTCGCAATGTAACTTGTACTTTGCATTTTTTTAACTCTGTATTAGTTATTATTAAAATGAACACCAAATATTTGTCAAAAAATGTACTTGTTCAAAAGTAAATAAATGGGTATATGCCATTATCTTAACTGATTTTTTTTATACACACAGCCCTCTTACATAAAAAAAGATTTGTGTTGAATAAAAAATAATATTAAGGTTTTTTAAAATCAACATTCTGTACATTAAAAATGCGTTTGTGTTGCAAACGTGCCAGCACCAGATAATTAACCTATGCATGCGTGACTAGATTAAATATATAGCAAGTATATTTATAAACCAGTGTTTTTAATCCATAGCCTGATACCCATTAATTTTGAATAGGATATATTTTTATATTTTTACTATGAAGAATCGCAGCGAAATTCAGGCGAACACAGGAGCATCCAGAATATATTTTATTACCATATTATTAGCAACAAACAGAGCAAAAGTTTTCTCTGTCATATCATGGCCCCGATTACAATGGAAAAGTAACAGAGTTGTCTTCGACTGTATATAAAAATCAACCGATATTTGTGTGCGAAAATTAGTATATTTGCATGAACATTTAAAGCATCTTCTTCGTCAGTTTATAATTAAACACGTTTAGAAGAAAAAACGTATTCATATTGTGATTTTCACACTGAAAACTTAATTTTACTTTGCAGATAAAATTGAAGATAAATGTTAACTTCCCACTAAAATCGGGGCCCAGGTGCTTATTCACAGATACTACACAAACGCAATGTGTTAATATATTGTTTTTTTTAAGTTTAAAGTGATCCAAGTACGTTTCAATTAGATTATGAATGTAGTATTCCATGCGCCATAGGAGAAATTATGAGATGTCATTTTAAATATTTTATCTTTACCAAAAAGTCATAGAAAGTAGCTAATTCTATTTCACGCTGGAGAAAATGGTTTGACATGACAAATGAAAAATAGTCAGTACACTTACCTTAGGAGGAATGATAAGGAAAGTTTCCACTTTATGATCAGCCAGGTAGCCCTCCCTAGATGCCCCATCTCCCGGTTCCACCTTAAACCTCTCTCCGAGTTGCAGCAACGTTGCTTTGGTGACGTGAACACGCCTTGAAAAACATAAAACAAACAAGTTTGTTAGTGGAAATTCTTGATGGAAGTTCATTGCAAATAAGTGCGTAAATTTTCACGATCTCTGTTATTAATACTCGTATGTATCGTCTTATTTGGGTGATTCGGTGTGAAAATTCGTAAATGACCGACGCGTTGTCCTTTCGGGATGTTTCAAAATTTATTCAAAGTGGCTTCAAAAATAGCAGACGTGTCAGCTAGAGATACTTTACGCGTTATCCACCGCAGTAATAAACAAAGCATACAAAATTATTTTATAAAACATTTAAGGTATAGCCGAGATAATACGATGAAAACGAGAGTGTTTATGTTGAGTAACGTTAGAAGACGCTACTCAGGGGCGATTTTGTGGTGTTACAATTACCCTCCTTGTAACAACATGACCGTATTTCAAAATGTCCCGATCAGACCCAAGCGAAATATGGCTACCATAGTCTAGGGACAATTAAATATAGCAGTGTAAACCCACTTTCAAATAAGTACAAAAATATTTTACCTGTATGACACTTTTTTTTTCTGTTTTGAAATATTCTGTTAAATTAAAATCTAAAATTTATAAGAGAAAATAAATGTATTTTAAGTCCAGGTCATAAGCCCTGTAGATGCTTAGACTTCTATATTACCTTTTCTTAAATGTTCTTCATCTCTGTTGTAATATGTTAATATAAACAGCTCCCCAGGGAGTTGAATCCAGTCCTTGTCTACAAAAATTTAGACAAACTCAAAATACTGTTTAAAAGGTTTTATTTCGTTTTTTATGTTTAGTTAGAAGTTGAATAAAACTAAAAAAAAAATTAGCGATGGAACTTTCGGGTCCCTTCAGGCAGTAAGCACTTATTAATATAAAAAAAAACATTAAACAATATCATGATATTAATTTATATAATTATTATTATCATTCCACCATAAATACACCTGACAATCCAATGACTGTAAGGCCTTGATTCTCTTTACTTAAAACTACATATTTTATATAGACCTTTTCTCTTCCCGAATACAGGTCAATATACTCCTCTTTTTCCTAGGCGAACATCATTGGTAGTATAGATATTCTTCGTCTTTATGTTCAGATGTGATGTGGGTAACGAATCGCGCTTTTGAGCCAAAATTTTAAAGAACATCAGTCCTTTTACGATGGCTCGAGGCGTCTCTAACACATATAAAATTTACTCGTAAGTATTATAGTAAATACATCATAAACACAGTAAAAAACAAATAAATGTAACTTTAAACCAATTACCTAGTATAACGTCTGCATAGAACGTATGGGAAATTATTACAAGTATTTAGTTACAGGCTTAGAATGACTTAGAGGTCCCGCCATGCAGGAAAACGTTCGACTTAGTGTGCTAGTAAATGGAAAATGGTTTTATTTTGATAGTTAAGTGTTCGAATGGGCAGTATAAATTCAATTCATTTAACATCATTTCCACCGTTCCGTAGCGCGTTTGCGAAGCAAAACTCTCAAAGGATTCAAGGTTTAATCTAGATTTATGTAACTCAAGTGATAACTGTTATTAAAGGGTATAAAACAATGTGCCTGCTAAATTAAAAAAGCGCTTCATAAGAAAGCAATAATAAACTAGCGAACCCGGCAGACGTCCTGCCGAACGTTGGCTTGGAACGTTGGTTCGACGAACGTTTTTTTCGAAATTCTAATTTTCGATAAACTATATACTAATACCCGTATGCAGAGACAAAACTTAAGGTGAGGAAAGCACATTCTAATTTCAAATGCAGAAAATAACCCGAAGGTGAAGATAATAGAATCTACTTTCCTCACCTTAAGGTTTGTCTCTGCATACGGATATAAGTGACGTTTGACATTGAGTTTGACATTTAAACCTTTTTATTTTGCCATTGTGTGATTTGCTGTTGCCCAAAGCAAAATTGTGAAAAAATTTAACTGGATGTATGTACTATTTTTTATATTTTGTATTCTTATATAACAACTGTTGTTTTTCCTTAATGAAAAATATATATAAATATATATATATCGTTATCCTGCGCCGTTCAATTCTTGTTTTTAAAGAATTTGTTACATTTTATTTGTTTGTTTTAGTATATTTACTCTTCGTTCACGAAGACGTGGCATAGTTTTTTAATGAATAAAAATGACTGAAACTAAAAACTTGCAAGTTAGATTGATTTTAAAACGTTATTTCAATATATTAATAATACATTTAATTATGCACGCAATTCTAATACATGGAATATCGAAACACAGCGAGCAGAAATTGAAATGTCAAAACAACGCCAAGCAACGACGCAAGCGACTTGCGCATGTATTGTTATCTCAAAAGGTCAATTATTCACGAACTTCTCAGAAGGTTTTAACGGCAAATTATTCATGAACTTAAGGTTTTTTTCATTTTTAGAAATATTTTAGGAAAAATTTTAAGGGTTATTTGTTCTGATATGCGAAAAAAAAATTTTCATTTTGGTCATAAAACATTTTTTTTCCTAGAACCAGATGAATAAAGAAATAAGGACACACGTTTTTTATTTTTGCCTTTTCAAGCTATTTATGTAGGTATTCAAAATAAGGATTCGTTTTTCTATTTATCTCCTCATGTGATTGGCTAAGAATCCTCGGTATACTCAAATCAAAATTGTGAAAAAAACACTGCTCTAGTGCCATAATCTAGGGAAAAAATACGAAAATACATTTTAATGAATAAAATTCAGACCGCGTTCTACTCTGAGCCCTCTAAAATTATGACACTCAACTTATGCGTAGCGCGAATTTAGTTATTCTTCAACCGCCAGCCGGGTTTTGACGTGAGATTGACATTTAATTCGAAACCAAAAGAATTAATAAGAAAAATGCCTGATTCTGTCGTGAAAGCGTATAAAACTGTTCGGGTAATAGGAAAAGGACTTTTTATTGATAAGTTAGTACCCAGGTATTTTCATGATTGAAAATCAAAACTAAAAATTATTCATATTCAAATATTGAATTTCAGTAAGTACCTTTAATTGTTGAATTCCAAAACAAAAAATATGCATTCTTTAAATACAGATTTTTTTGCAAAAGTCAAACTCTACTCTACTTTAGAACTACGATTTTCAAAAATGTATTAAATATCAATGAATACTTTTTTAGAATTATCAAAAATCCAATAAAAATAAATAAATGGATAGATATAATAAAAAAATTAAGGAAAGAATCTGATTGAGATTCACAAAAAAATTAATGCTGTTTGTATACATTTAAATATTAACTTGTTTTATTTGCAAAAAAATAACTCCTTCCCGATTTTTGAACATATGCATTCTCGTCGAAAGCAACCCGGGAAATGAATAAAACATTTATGCTCCTAACTTTTGTTATACACATTAAATTGAAGATTGAAAATTTTGTATCTGTTATATAAAATAAACGTAACATAAAATAAACTAAGCAATAAGTAAATGTTTTTAGTGGGAAGGATGAACCTGATGCTTTAATAATAAATTATCAACATTTGGCGTCAATTTTGTCAGGTTTAATCTTAAATCTCCTCGGCCAATGATGTCCAGTCTGTTTCTTTTTTTCGTTAGGAGATTGGTAACAGCGCTGCACACCCTTTCCACTAGGTATGATGATGGAAAGCAAATTAAAAATTTCCTCGCTATATTGCCCACATCCTCAACGTACACAATTTTATAATCGTTTATAATAATTTGTTTACTTCATAAGTACTTTTATAAATAATGTAAATGTCTTTATATTATAATATATCAGTGTATGTTGAGATCCACTATCATGGACCCCCATTTTCATTTCTTGGACCCCCAAATTTTTTTTTCGTTGACGTAGACTCCTTGCAGGTTGTCATAGACCCCTGGGGGTCGATATAGACCACTTTGGGAATCTGCTTTACATGATTTACATGGACATTTAAAGTACCTAAATCGGTAACCTATAATTGAACATGTTTAAAAGAAAAAAATGTATGCATATTGTACTTTTCATGCAGAAAACTTTATTTTACTTAGTAGATAAAATTGAAGATAAATGTTAACTTCCCATTGTTATCCTGGCACAGGACTAAATTTTCCTTGGTGGGAAGGAATTGAGTTAATTTTTTTTTTTTAATTTCTTTTATTTTTTTTTTTTTTTTATTTATTTATGACAAAATACAAGGTTTTTAGACTTTACATATTACATTTTATTACATATTTTATTAGTACGAAATATTCCCAATCAGCAAAAGTGCTGGTATGAGGGGATATTACATAATAACACAATAGTTTAAATAAAAAATCAATAAAATACCATCACATATCACTCGTCACACGGGCTGTAAGAACTGTTTTATTTAGGTGTTTTTTAAGTACGTATATGTTTTGTATATTTTTTAAATCATTGGAAATGGAATTGTAAAAATTTATTGCTGTATACAAAAAACTGTTTCTTTTTCTGTTGGTCCTGGGTTGTTCGCAAGTTAAATTATTTGATGCTCTTGTATTTATTTTATGTATGTTGTAGTTTAAATTAAATTTAATATTTGTCTTTATTTTATTCTTTGTCATCTTAAACATAATTTTTTTCTGTGTAGATCAATTCCTCTAGATTGAGCATTTTTGTTATTCTATATAATTTTGTAGTTCTAGTAGATTTATTAAAAAAGATCACAATAATAAATAATAATAATAATTAAAATTGAATATTACTTTAAGTGTTTCATTCATTGTTTTTTGTATTGATTCTTGCATATGTTTACTACATTGCGACCATATTATTAATCCATATACAAATGTGGAAGTGTAAAAGCATTGTATATCATTAATTTTGTACTTTTGTCAAAGATATCTGTTCTTCTCATTATTCCAATAATTGAACCTAGTTTTTTTATAACTGCTTTGATATGTTTTGTCCATACTTAAGTTGGTGATTCAATATAAATTTAATGTTTGTGTTTATTATCTTTATATTGATGTGCAATTTATTAATTATGTTATTATCATAATCGTGATCATTCCCTTTCCGCACCTAATGGTGCATAAGGCACTGCATTGGTACATTAATCACGGCTCATATCGATTATCTTTGTTACATGAAGGTAAGATGTTCAGTCTTACGCATCAGGTGCCAGTACAGGGGACTATGAAATATTTTAGTGTAAAGACATATTTTTTAATAAAATTTTAATGTCAACCATGTCGAGAATCGAACCCGAGACTTTTGGCATAGTAGGCAAACGCGCTGATCATTACACCACGAGGCCGATGTTTTTTATTATACTAAAATATTATTGTTGTACTATATTATTTAAGTAAATCCGTTCCAATTCAACACAGGACTTCAGTCCGTTCTATGGAGTTGGGGCTTATGCTTCAATAAATGTAAATAAAATTATTGTTGTTGTATTTTTTTTTTCAAATTTGCACATCTTCATTGCAATCAAAGTAATGTATCCGTTAATTTCTCCTTGGATACAGAATGTTAATTCTGTATTCAGATTATGATTATAATTAATCCTATTTGTCATTTGTGTAGTAGACAAGCTACACAAAGACACTGCGAAAAACAATTATAACTTCAGAGACGCGTTAAGCGCTTTTAAGAAATAATTTACACAATATTATTCACCTTTATTTATTATATTATGGATAATTTTTCCGTTTATTTTGCTGGCACGTGTATTATTTTTAATGTATTCATTTATTAATTAATATTTTTGTACATGTGTTGAAATGTTAATTAAACATTGGCGGACTTATTGCCAAGTGGCATTTTCTTCTAACGAACCAATAAAATAAAAGTTTTATTTTTATCGAAAAAAAACCAATGATAGTATGTAAAACATAAAAATCACTGTATTTGCATATAAATTTGTCTTTTTTTGATAACGAAATATATTTAAAAAAATAAACACTTTTTTTGACACTGTTTTAAATTGTTTGGTTTCCCCATTTTTTAATTTTTTTTTTTTACACACTAAACTTAGAATTTAAGAAAAAGGTTTTTAAAACCAATTTTACTTTGTTTTTATTTATATCCCTATTCTTTATTTCGTCCGGGAGTCTCTTTACTATGCGAGGAAGTATATACGCCCTGGTCCTCTCTCCATACGCATTTATAGCTCTTCTTTCTGTGAAATTTCCTTTCACATTTGGCGCGTTTCATGGTTATGTGATATTGGCGTTTTGTAGAAATCCATGAAGTCCTCTGTTACCAGGCGATAGTATATCATATTATGTACTGTCAAAACTTTACACATAGGGAAAAGATTTTTGTAGTCATTTTGACAAGTAATTATGTTGGTTTTACTTGCTAACATTTTAAGGAATCTAATTTGTAATTTTTTATCCTATTTGTATACGTTGTAAATGTTAGCCCGTAACAACTCACTCCATATGATATAATTGACTCAACCAGCGCATGGTATAAACAGTACAGGGTGGCCCGCGGAACACAAAATTTCAAATGATTAAATTTTATCTTTCGTTGATTTGTCGTTGACGATCACTGCAGCAAAAGCATTTCTGTTGGGCGCTACTATATAATTTCACAGCCAGGACCACTGCTTATCGGTGTACTTGCCTTTGCGATTCCTGTAAAAAGATTACCAGTGGTTTTCCGTTGCCTTTTCTGGTGGATTTTTCTGTCGGCGTTACCTTTCCTTCGTTTGTTGGTTCTGTTTTGGAGGCGATATAAACCCGCCTTTCGCCTTTCATCCTCTCTTTGTCTGCTGTTATCACACCGTTACGAGTGTAATCTCATTGCCCAGGATTCACGACGTGGGCGTGGGAGTGGACCCTAAAGAGTTGGACTAGTCAGTCGTGTTGCCGGTGGAATTCATCAAGGGGTCTGCAGTATCTTATATATTTACGCAACATATGTTGATACTCGTTCGTAATTACACGACAGGTTTATTAGTCTCCTACGAAAAACGAGATAAGTTGTTCTTATCTCGTTTTTAATATTGAAAAAATTGTAATATTATCATTATTTTATCTTTGTTTGTTTGTTATTGTTTTATAAACGTGGTGTCTTTAATTTATGTTTATTCATAAACAATACATGAAGTTGTTATCGTATTTATATTTAACTATCCCCTTAAGGGTGGAAAGCAACACGTAGATCCTATCTTAGTGAAATAAAATGCTTTCCTGCAGAAGTAAATTACATTCGGTAAAATTATGTGCATAAAATCAAAAAAAGGTGCTCCGCCAACGTGCATTTCCATAATAATGCAATACCGAGAACCGAACAAAAGCTTCGAAAGTTAAGAGCAAACTTGAGAGGAAAGAAAGAAATCATTTGAAACGAGGATCCATTCTGTAAGGAAAACTTAAGCTAGGGTTTTAAAAGAGAGTAGAGCAAAGCAACAGGTAGAAACGAAAAGAAATGAGCATTCGTATAAAAGACCTCGGAAAACAGTAGGGGAAGTACTCAATTATTTTCTAGTATGCAATTATTTTCTGAAAGTTCTCCGAAGAAGTCATTGTATTTTTCTTTGTACCCTCCCAGTCTTTTTTTTCATACATACTCGACCATTTTTTCATGTCAAATTTAAATAAAATATTTTTCATACTTTACGAATTTATATGTGCAGTACCAAAACTGTTTAACTTAATACCTAGTGAAAATCGCGAGGAAAACAATTTAATGTTTTTTTTTAAATCATCAAAAACTTATTAGAACACCAACAAGCTACAAAAAGTGGCTTGGTGGGATGTTAGTTTTAGTAAAAATATAACAAGTGAATTTTTTTTTTTTGAATTGTAAAAATGTATAATTATGCTATTAAATAAATGAAAAATGACAGAAAGAACAAGTGTATCTTAAGTGCGCATATAAATATTTTTATAATTATTGATTAAAATCTGCACCTACCTTTAATGTAATGTAACCCGCAGACAAGCCTCGGCTTTGCGAGAACAACGATACAATTATATATGCTATTTTATTGTAAATATATATTTTTTTAAGGTAAATAAAAAAAATAAAATAATATAAAATGATTATGGCTAGTATTAATATAATTATTTGTTCAAATAAAATCGTACCTTATCAAAAAATTATAAATGGATAAACGAATATATCAATAAGTTAGTTAACGTTAAGTTACCTTTTATTAATCTTATGTTAAATAATGAATTAAATTGAATTTGAAAAAAAAAATAAGTGGTTTAATTGGAAAAACGGAAATTTATTGCATCAGAGAGAGAAACAATATATACCAATCTTGATTAGGTTCTCACCCTAGGCAGTGATATTCAGCCATGTCAACTAACATATTTATAGACAAACTGAAAATATAAATAAATATTATGAATAACGCTAATTTTTGTGACATTCGTATGATTGTTACCAATAACTTCTTTAAACTTTATCATAAACGTTTAACAAGTAAGTAAACAAATGTAGATATTATGGAATTATAATTAGCATAATTAGTGACCTAGATAAAACTTTTAAATCGACAAAAGCATTTTGTTGAACTTACTCACTGTCGAGTCAACAAACCCTTTCCAAAAAACGGTTATCTCTAACTCAAGAGATAACAAAAGTTTTCTATAATATTTTTGACTCGAACTCTAGAATAAACAAAAGTTTTTCAAGGACTTACAGACTCTAACATTAAAATTGACCAAAGTGTTCTTAAGACCTTTAATCTCAAGAGTTAATTTTTTTATTATTTTTTTTATTTAAATTTCATTGATCAACCCTTACGGGTTACATACACTTTTATATATTATTTTAAAAATATTTTCACTTTTAAAATTCACATTCTACCGTTCATAATAATTTTTTTAACATCTTTTGTAAAGGTTGTCTGAGTCTTTTGTTTAGTTTTGTCTGGTAGTTAATTGTATAATTTCAGTCCATGGTTTATTAGTCTCGATTGTCCTTTTCTCGTTTTAAAAGATTGTATATGATATTTTTCTGATATTCTCGTCATGTGTTCATGTTTACTACAGTTTTTTTCCAGTTTATAATTAAAAAATATATTTTACTTTAGACTCTAACGTAGAACGCACGCATGCATACCTACACTAAATTGTACGCTTACTGTTCTAAAAAAATACAGAAATACTAATCTAGCGTTTTTATTACAAGACGTTTATAAACGGGAATTGTGACATTGGTTCTGACCAAATAAATCGTACATATCAAACTCTATAAATCATTCTAGATCCCAATTTCACACTTCGGTACGAAATAATAGTGGGAGTGCTTACCCAGCGATTCCTCCAGACTCCATGTGATTGGCGAGCGTGACGTCGTCACTCCACACGTCAAACTGCCATTTCCGCAGACCCAGCACGCCACATAATACATTGCCAGTATGGATGCCGATCCGCATGTCAACGTTGAAACCGGTCGCCTCTCGAACAAACCTACATAAATATGTCGATATCAGAATTCATGAAATTAGAATGTCAAAACGAGGTTAATTTATAAAATAACATAACGTAACGTAAACTTAATAAAAACCAAGTCAACTTTGTTATATTTACATTGTTTTATAATCTAAACCAAAACATGAGTATTTTTTTCTTGTTTTTCTTCTACAACAGTTTCTGTAGCTTTTGTCTTTTATTGTCCATTTAATTAGATTATTCTTTGAAACACATTAAATGCTGTTAACCGTGGAATTATCAAGGGTAGGTGGGTAGCCTATTAATATTATAAGTGTAATTTATTATTCTGCATGTTATCTATTTTATTTATTTTATTTTATTTGGGAAATCAACA
>NW_028280085.1:0-20151 GCF_059751315.1 Micrasema longulum | reverse complement strand
TCTCCAATATTATCAGTCTGAGGATTGGACAAACATCTGTTGAAATCAAGTCCTTGGTGAGTATTTATATTATGATTAGCAAATTACAACAGGGATGGAGAATACCTTAAATAAGGGAATATGGTAGTCTAGGCATTTACAGGGCTTATGACTTGTCATTGGCTGGTTTAAGTGGCCAGTTTACACACTGTGTAACATTCACCATTTTGCCTATGTTTAAACATCCATATTTCTTCAATTCTTCCATCTGTTGATTTTAGTGGTAATAAGCCATAAGCCTAAGCCCTGTAAATGCCTATCCCTGTTGTAATTTGTTAATCTTAATGACTCCCGAGGGGGTGAAATCCAGTCTTTTGTCTACGAACATTTGGAGAAACTCAAATTTTGTAATGAAACCAACTGGTCCAAGAAGAAGTTTAAAAATTGGAAAATTGTTTTCAGGCGTTGCCTAGTATGTAAAATAATTCAGTCAGATGAATCTCTTCACAAAAATAAAGGTTTCAGCTCTTTAACTTTACTAAAATCAACAGATGGAAGAATAGAAGAAATATGGATGTTTAAACATAGGCAAAATGGTGAATCTTACACAGTGTGTAAAGTGGCCACTTAAACCAGCCAATGACAGGCCATAAGCCCTGTAAATGCCTAGATTTCCATATTCCCTTATTTAAGGTATTCTAATAAAATAAAAATGACTTAGAAGATTTGATAAACAGCAAATTTTGCTTTTTACTTTTTGGTACACGGTTGAAAAGTGATTGATAATTATGACAAGAATTGCCGACAAACAGCCAGCAGCGGACGTCCAGCGGGACGCTGAGAACCTGATGCATTGTAAAGTAGGTAAGCGTGGTTAGAACTCTCAGAAAGCTTCCTCAGAAACTACGTTTTTAAGACAATAATTTTTCAAGTCAAATAAAAAGAAAGTATGTTTTTAAACCGAGCTTAGCTGTGGGTCAAGGTGAAGATAAGTAACCTTGATTTGTTCTTGCATTCATTTCTGACATGGTTTCTGTAGGTCAAAACGCGAATTTGATTGGGAAATTTTATAGCGTTTCCATATTATGGATATGACAAGGTCGCAATGCGATTTTTTGCCTCTGCATATAATTTATTGTAACAGTCTTTATTCAATTGATTTAATTAGGTAATTCAACAAAGATACATACTAGAAACTAAGTATTCGTCGATACAATTTTACATTAATATATATCTTCAATTACAGAATTACGCAAAAAAGATTTATATATTAAGACATAATACATATATTTTATAATTTTATACAGGATACAGTGCAATAAAAAAATAAGTTGTACGAGTGTACTAATTAAATTATTACACATTCGTATTTGTATTCGTATTCGTATTCGTATTCGTATTCGTATTCGTATTCGTATTCGTATTCGTATTCGTATTCGTATTCGTATTCGTATTCGTATTCGTATTAGTATTCGTATTGGTATTCGTATTCGTATTCGTATTCGTATTCGTATTCGTATTCGTATTCGTATTCGTATTCGTATTCGTATTCAAATTCATATTCATATTCATATTCATATTTACATTCACATTCGTATTCGTATTCGTATTCGTATTCGTATTCGTATTCGTATTCGTATTCGTATTCGTATTCGTATTCGTATTCGTATTCGTATTCGTATTCGTATTCGTATTCGTATTCGTATTCGTATTCGTATTCGTATTCGTATTCGTATTCGTATTCGTATTCGTATTCGTATTCGTATTCGTATTCGTATTCGTATTCGTATTCGTATTCGTATTCGTATTCGTATTCGTATTCGTATTCGTATTCGTATTCGTATTCGTATTCGTATTCGTATTCGTATTCGTATTCGTATTCGTATTCGTATTTATATTCATATTCATTTTCAAATTCGTATTCGTATTCGTATTCGTATTCGTATTCGTATTCGTATTCGTATTCGTATTCGTATTCGTATTCGTATTCGTATTCGTATTCGTATTCGTATTCGTATTCGTATTCGTATTCATATTCATATTCAAATTCATATTCATATTCATATTTACATTCACATTCGTATTTGTATTCATATTCATATTCATATTTGTATTCATATTCATATTCATATTTACATTCACATTCACATTTACATTCATACGAATACGAATACGAATACGAATATGAATATGAATACGAATACGAATACGTATACGAATTTGAATACGAATACGAATATGAATATGAATACGAATACGAATACGTATACGAATTTGAATATGAATATGAATATTAATATGAATACGAATACGAATACGAATACGAATTTGAATACGAATACGAATACGAAAACGAATACGAATACGAATACGAATACGAATACGAATACGAATACGAATACGAATTTGAATACGAATACGAATACGAAAACGAATACGAATACGAATACGAATACGAATATGAATATGAATATGAATATGACACTCAGACATCGGGAAATATTTAAACTGCCTTTGTTTTCAAGAAATGCTACATACTACACACCTATGGCCCGCATGTGTCAGGAATATAATATTTACTGAATGTGAATGTAAATATGAATATGAATATGAATACAAATATGAATATGAATATGAATACAAATACGAATGTGAATGTAAATATGAATATGAATATGAATTTGAATATGAATATGAATACGAATACGAATACGAATACGAATACGAATACGAATACGAATACGAATACGAATACGAATACGAATACGAATACGAATACGAATACGAATACGAATACGAATACGAATACGATACGAATACGAATACGAATACGAATACGAATACGAATACGAATACGAATACGAATACGAATACGAATACGAATACGAATACGAATACGAATACGAATACGAATACGAATACGAATACGAATATGAATATGAATACGAATACGAATACGTATACGAATTTGAATATGAATATGAATATTAATATGAATACGAATACGAATACGAATACGAATTTGAATACGAATACGAATACGAAAACGAATACGAATACGAATACGAATACGAATACGAATACGAATACGAATACGAATACGAATACGAATACGAATACGAATTTGAATACGAATACGAATACGAATACGAATACGAATACGAATACGAATACGAATACGAATACGAATATGAATATGAATATGAATATGACACTCAGACATCGGGAAATATTTAAACTGCCTTTGTTTTCAAGAAATGCTACATACTACACACCTATGGCCCGCATGTGTCAGGAATATAATATTTACTATCTAGGTTTGTACTATTACATGTACATTTTTTTATTTTAAAATTTCATTGATAAACCCTTACGGGTTACATACATTTAACAAAATATTTTTACTTTTGAAATTCACATTCTCTTGTTAACGATAGTATTTTTAACGTCTTTTGTAAAGGTTGTCTGACTCTTTTGCTTAGTTTTGTCTGGTAGTTTATTGTATAATTTCTGTCCATTTCGACTGTTTTTGTCCCGTTTTAGAAGGTTGTATATAATATTTTTCTGATATTCTTGTATTGTGTCCATGTTTAGTACAATTTTTTTAAGTTTGTTGTCTACAATTACATCAGTGGTTAATTTATGAATAATTTTTAAGGATTCTAGTTTAAAGAGTTCAGTTACATTTAATTGCTTAGTTTGTTTTGGAAGTTCTTTAGTTGCTGTTAGATAGGGTAGGTCATATACATACTAACTTTAATAGTTTATTTTTATGTCTTTGTAGTCTGTTCATGTCATTTTAATTTCCTGTTCCCCATAGTAGTTGCACATAATATATTTTAGTTTTTACATAGGCTTCGTACATTAGATTTTTTCCGGTTTTGGAACAAAGTTTTTGATTTTTAAAAAAAGACTCGATAATGTCGCCACTTTGCTAATTGAATTGTTGATATGAATTATCCATGTCAATTGTCCGTCTATTGTTAGTCCTAAGTATTAAACATGTTTAATTTCAGTTAGTAGTTCATAATTTATGTAAGCATCTACTTTATGTCATTTTTTACTAGCTTCAAAATAGTTAATATTGCTTTTTTTTTCATTAAGTGAAAGTAAGTTTGTGTTTGTCCATTTAGTCAACATAGTTAAGTCTTCGTAATATGCACTTTATTGGATTGAGAAAAGAGGGAACTGAATTCTTCACTGACTGGGATTTAATTGAGTGGACATGATCAATTCGCCGAAATGATTAAAAAACTTTTTAAAAGCCTTTAAATTCTTTTTGGAAACCACCAGATCTGTATATCCGACAGGAGCTATAACAGGGCCACGGATAGTAGCGAGAAGCTCTATTCGGTAATCATAGAGAGGGGGAAAGGGACAAGACCACAGGATCTGTTCAGAAGATTGATTAGGATATCCGCAGCAGCACGAAGGAGAATCAACAATATTGAAAACAAATAATATAATTTGTCATTAAATTTACGTTTACCAAACCAATATTGAATCACCTGCTCAACAAACGTTTATTTTATGTTATGCCTTTGTTCTTTTTTTGTACGTTTCATGATATAAATTATATAGGTATGCAGAAATTGAATATTAACATAAATACGAAGTGTTGAAATCTGTCTTAACATTGTGTAATTTCTCTCCGTATATTAAGTCTTCTTTGTATATTCTCACACAAAGAAATAAAAAAAAATATTGCTAAGTGTCCTCGGCACGGGTAACCCCAGTGAGGTCACATTATTTTTATTATTGTTATATATAAAGTGAAAAAAATGAATCAATAAATCAAATAAAAATGTAAGGGGCGGCGTTGGGAATAACGTGAATCTTCGCTAAATTGATCTTTATTGTCGCGATAAACATAATGTGACATGTGGAAGTATATGCATATTATGCACGTAATATAATTGTCAACGCAATGGATTGACAAACATTTTAATTGTAAATAATTTTAACTTGATAGCAACTTATCTCAGGTTAATCTAACAATTAGTGTGCAATTGATTCAAAGGTCAATCTACAACAACGAGTCATAAATATGTGCATTTATTAAAGATTACCTACCACCTACTGTAGGTAACCTTGATGCTGGTTTTAATGTACACGTATCTTTCAAGTGTAACAGTATAATGGCTTTTTGTAATGTCTTTTAAATAATAAAATTAATATACAACATCTTCGCGTCTTCTCAATTGGTCTGTTGGACTTCGAATATTTATTCTCTGTGTGCTACACTACACCGGCACATAGCAGACAGTCGAAGATAACTCTATTAACTTCCGATTGTAATTGGGGCCCAGGATTGACGAATGTGGGTAAATCGCTTCCAGTCAAAACTCAAACTGGACATTGGAGTGGTGAATTACTCAAAAAAGTGAATTTTGTGTAATGAGGAATTCCACTGTTTTCTATTTTTTTTTCTTCTATTAACGTACTATTTAACTAAGCAAACAATTTTTTTTTGTGCGTTATTTACAAAGATATGAATTTTTAAAGTTACATTTATCAAATACCGCGCCAAATGACTGTAATCAGTGTGTCACTTTTCAGTAGTGACGTCATGAAACGGTTGGCGTTCTTACTTTCACTGACCTGACAAGAATCTATGGAATATTGCTTTGATAACTTCATTTAGTTGATCGTAATTTGCTCATTTCTATGTTTTGGTTGTTTTTACGAACGTTTCGATTTAGAAAAACCTAGGAAGTTGACATAATCTCTGGTTGAAATATCAAATTATACAAATTATACTCTTTTTTTTCTATGGTCAAAACGTTCCTTACATGGGGCGGGGGCTTTAAAGCGGAAACCGGAAATACTACACGTAGATATAAGGAGTGACGTCATTATTTACGATTTAAAATGAATACTATTTTTATCATTTTTTATTTATTTTTGCGTGCGTTTTTGAGATATTTCATCCTACTCCAAAATTTTTAAATATTCACGTGTACACGAAAACATTTTTAAAATTTGATTCCGGGTTGGGCTGGAATTCCTCATTATGTACATAAAAAAAGAGATTTTTATAACTTGTTTGAGTTTTTTTAATATCAAGAAATGACTGTAATGCTGTAAGGATACGAAAAATAAAAATCGAAATAAAGGTTATAATGAGGTCTTATCTTATAGACGGTATTTTTTACTACAATATTTTATGGTTTTATAAAAACGTATGCGTTTTTTCATACAATGTTGATTATTCAACCAGTGTAGCATCTAGAATAGGATACAAAACGCAAGACCGGTTATCTTGTGAAGGAATTACAAATCCATCATTTGATTGAGATACGCTGTGTGAGATTCGCACAGTAGGTACAACTTAGAAACCTACGGACATCGCTGTGGCCTAATTACGATAAAAATGTTATTGCATCACCGTGGTTTACTGTTTGTGGTCGCTGACACTGTGTCATTCGTCACCAGTCAACTTTGAACACTGCTAAGGGGGCTCTAAACCCTGGCCAATACGTTCGCCAATACGTTGGCAGGTACGTATTGGAAACGTGAAATGTCTGTAATTACAATAATTTCCAAATAAAAAAACCAGCCGCGTAAACCCGACGAAGAATAGCCTATTTCACACATACCATCTTAATCTAAACGGCACGGTCAAATTATAGCGGACTGACATTTATTAGATTCGTTAGTACCTACCTATTTAAATTTGATAATATATTTTTTTAAACTCCATAGTAAATGACTTTAATAAAAATGTAGGGTTCATTGTCGATGACACACACGTGCTAAAACGTTTCACCTGAAATAGTGTGATGACTGAAGAAAGCAATGTCATCATTTTCTATAGAATCCAGTACAACATTATAATGCAACTCAAACAGTATTGCACGTCAAATCAGAATCATCGTTTTGCAGTACATTCACATCGTCCCTACCATGAAGAAATGAACTACAAAGGAACGTCGTCAATAAAAAGACTACAGGGCGTCCGGGTGCGGCAACGCCAGTCAGTCGGCCCAACAAGTTCAGTTTAGTCAGTCGGCCCAACAAGTTTAGTTTAGTCAGTCAGCCCAACAAGTTCAGTTCAATTCAGTCCAGCTTGACGAAGTCACTCAGTTTCAGCATGTAGTTCAAGTAACTGTTCTTCAACTCCTCATCTCCGTAACACTCGTGCGACATAATTCATTATTATGTAATAAAAAAACCTCAAACGGCAATCTCGTTTCTTCTCTGTCAATCTCTAAACTGGGATAGGAACTCCAACCGACTCTCTATGTTTCTCTCTATTCAAAGCAGTTTAGCGATTTCGTTGCCAATGCGCGCGTCATCGCACTGGCCGACGCATTGGCCAGCGTGTAGAGCCGCCCATACACGTTGCTTATCTTAAATCTATATTTATTTTGTGACATTCTAAATCTTATCAAAACCTAAATTATTTATACCTAATACCTTTCTCATAATTATTTGTAAACAATGCTCTTCAACTAGCTACCTCGGGTCATAAGGTGAATAGTTTTGTCTGTTGTTTTAGAAATAGGGTTACCAAAATATATAAGAATCAAAACTGAGTGTTGGGGTCCTGTGGTAAACTCGCGGATCAGAGATCTGAATTTCCAACTCAGCTCTACTACAACTCGATTTCCAATTTCTAGCACAGTTACGTAATTGACGTTGATGTTAATAAAACTAGTTGATAATTATTCTGTAAACCATAAGAAATACTGATTTTTATATAAAAACCGTTTTTAACAAGCATAGTATTATTACGAACAAAATACATATTAACAAATAAGTTAGACATGTTTTTATTTTTGACCATTTTAATTTTAAATTATTTGTCGCCATCGACAAAGTTAGACTGGGGGGGTCACCTGATCATCGATGAACAATTTAAACAAAACTAAAAACGTATTTTACCTATTATAATTAAAGTGCAGTTCCACCAAGAAATATCAGAAGAAAAATTAGTACGCTTATTACAAAATAAATTACAACCAAATGGTTATGGACATAAATATGTAGTTACCATCAAGTAAATAAGTTTTTATGAGCGCATTTGGAATATCACCATCAGCTTAGGTATCCCGGAATTTTTTCGACAACCGGCCCAGAAAATACCTATAGGCATATAATATTTGTCAATCGAAGTTAGACGGGCAGGGCACAACATAGTTTTAATCCTGACACTTAATGGAAGCCCATGCATGGAAGCGAAACATGGATCAGGCAAAGGAAAGATGAAACCAGAGTCGCTGTTGAAACTCAATATCTTAGACGAATGTGTGTAAAATCGATGTAGGACAGGGTTACGAATAATGAAATTAGACTAGAGTGCCAAACGGAGACAGGTATAATTGATAAGATCAAGAAAAAGTCATCAAGATGGCATGTAGAACAAATGGATGAAGATAGAATAGTAGAACAGTTGTGTATGACTGGAATGAATGGTTACATAGGACGAGGATGACTAAAATCTGAAATCTGGTCATGTCTAAATCAGACACAGTAGAAGGGCACGTACGACAAATTGTACAATTGTGGAAAAAGCTGGGAATGTATGTTAGGATAGACGTGTGAGGCGTTTTATCCTCTCTGCCTACCCCTACGGTAAAATGATGTAATGGTAATAGAAATAGTAATTACTAGAGATGAAACAGATATCCGGTAAATATCTGGTATCCGGCTTAATGATACTATCTGGCCGGATACCGGATAGTAGTATAATATCCGGCAGATACCTATTATTCATTAAACTGTGAAATTTTCATGAAATCAACGCCGTTAAATTAATTTATTGATATCAATCAACCATGTTTGGAAAAAGGAAGTAACCCTCAATTTTTTTTTAAATAACGTTTTTACGTGAAAACGTTCGTCAGTTTTCAATATACACTCTAGAAAAATAATTTAGCCGGCAAATAAAAAATGTTGACCAAAAATGTTTTTTTAATTAAAAGCATATTTACGTAAAAAAAAAAAGAGACACAGGGCCGAATATCTGGCTATTCGGCTTAGGGGCTCTCCGAATATCCGGTATCCGACCGAACCGCTAGCCGCTTCATCACTAGTAATAACAATATATAATATAATGCATCTCCAGATTGATGCCAGACTCATATTTCTAGTGTCGTCAAATACTTTTTACAGGTATGACAACCCTACGATTTTGATGTTACACGTTAAACCATCTATATTTCGTAAATTTATTATTATCTTATCATTGTTCTAGTTGTTAAATAAGTCAATTCAAATATTGATTTCTTACTTTCCCTATAGTTCTTAGTGCTAGTTGTTCTCTTGGCAATTGTTTGATGCAGATTATTCAACTTTAGGTCACAGTGCGACTACTAAATACATACATAGATACACAAAAAGGTGAGCTTCAATACATAAATATAATTATTATAAGGTGTGATAAAAACCCATCCCGTCTGAGATTTTTTGTTACATTTTCTTAATAAATGTTGTTTGATGCGCCCCGAATGTGCGTCTACAGTGATGTTCATATTAGTTAAGTCTTTGATTATTCGTTCAATGCCGTTTCATCGAGCATCCTATACCTGTCTCCCTCTTTTAGTTATTTATTATTCGGTAAAATATGAAGTATTAAACAAAACCTATTTTTTTATCTGAAAAATTAAATATTGATGTTCATTTGTTGGTGTTGCCAAGTATGCAGGGGAAATATTTCAATCAGATGAATCTCACCCGCAACAATAAAGGTTTCAGCTCTTTATTTATTATTTATTTATTTATTCTTATTATTTTACATATTTATTACAGCAATATACAAGTAATTATTTATACAACAAATTAATTCAGTAGTAAAAGTAAGCATACATATTTTTTATTTTTGCTGTTGGTTCATCTAAACTAGGGATAGCTTCCCCGTTCTAAGGCAGTAAATTAAGTATTTTATAATGATATTTAAAAGTATTTACAGTTTTATCATGTGTGCTTTTTTAGTCTTAAAGGTAAACAATGAATATCCAGAGAAAACATAAATAATACCAAAATCTCTATATCCTAAGTCCCAAGTCATTACCAGTAAAACAATCAACCAGCTTACGTCCTTCTACATCGGACAACAAATTCAAATTTAACATAAAAAACGTCAAAACGTCTTCTTTAACTTCATAAACGTCAACAGATGCAAGAGTCGAAGGAATATAGATGTTCAAAAATAGGCAGAATGGTGAATGTGCTCAGTGTGGAAAGTGGCCACTTAAACCAGCCGATGGCAGGTCATAAGCCTTGTGAATGCCTGGACTGCTGTATTCCCTTCTGTAAAATATTGTTCGTGTCTATTGTAATATGTTGATATTAACAGCTCCCTAGGAGATGAGAATCCAGTCCTTGTCTTCAAAAATTTGGACAAATTTAAAACACGGTTGAATTTGTTAACCTCTTGGCGCGTACTGGTGGATTTTTATAAGCTGGCGCGTGCGCTATACTTACACAAACGCATTGTGTAGTATTCGTGAATAACCCATGGCATGAAATCGCACGGCATACGCATTATGAAAATAATCTCTGTCTCTCTCGCGCTCACACGCGCTTATGAGCGTGACATATACAACTATTGCTTTATTAATGATATGGTAATACAATATGCACGGGATGCTTCACCGTTCGTCTGAATTTCGCTGCGATTCTTTATAGTAAAAATTATATTTTAAAAATTTTCTAAATAATATGAACGAGTATTAAGTTATGGATTAAAAACACTGGTTTATAAATATGTAGGTATTTTTATTTAATCGAATCATGAATAGGTCGATTATGTAATGATGGCGCTATCACAAAACTTACATAAAAACATTTTTAATGTACAGAATACTGATTTTAAAAATCTTGATGCTATATATTGCATTGCATTAAATTTTTTTTTAAATCTCTTTTGGATTAGAGCGGAAAAAAAACAATTACTTAAGAAAATGTCATATATTTACGAGTATTTAGTTTTAAACGAGCATGTTTTTTATTAAATATTTTGTTTTCATCATAGTAATAACTAATAGAGTGTAATTAAAATGCACACTACAAATTATATCGGGAAAAATATGTGTACACACTTATTGATAAACAATAAATCTTGTTATTTATATACAACAATCTTCACAACTTCGCATTCGAGTTCTGGAGTATATGACTATGAAAAAAATTACATTTTTTCAAATTTAAATTGCCTCTTGTTTTTGAAAGGACTATAATTAGTAAAATGCAAAATTTTAAAAAAATATTTGAAAAAAAAAAACTAACGAAACAAAGTATCTTAGTAAATTAATATTACATTTTCTTAACCCATTGTATTTTTTTTATATACACAACCCTTTAATGCAACACTGAAAAAAAAGGGTAGCACATTTGGTTAAAATTTAATTTAAAATCCTGTAGATTTTAAATGCGTTAGTGTGAGTTTTCTGAACGCGCCAGCTTAAGTCAAACCAACAGTACCGCCCCATGTGTGGGGCGTGAAAAATCCTGCTCAAAAAGTGTATGGCCCTACGGTTGGGACCAAGTACTTATTTCTTTATAAAACCCAGATATTGTCGAAAATTTAAAAATTACTTTTGACATCTATGGACGATTCGACAAAGAAAAATAAATCCTTTTTAAAATATTCATTTTACCGACCGAGTTAGTCATTTTAAAATGTCAATAATATCTTACTACTGTACAGTGTGTAGAGGTTAATATAACGCAGAAAAAAAACATGTGAAATGCGAGTTGCTTATGTACCTATAAATATAGTTGTTTTCAATATTTATTTATAGTATAATAGTAAATAAATAAATATAATAAAATTCATCGTAAATATGATGCCCACACACACGGTTTTATATAAAGTCAGGATCGAGTAGCCACCTCTATTTACCTTGCTGATTAACAAATAATCATAAGCTTTGTTGACATGAAGAAGAAAAGTACGAAATCAAAATGTATTATTGGGTAGAAAATGTGTCGATTCAGATAACCCGACGCATAGAATATTTACATTTTTACTGGTTACGAAAACATGGCATGCTGTAGTCAAACGTTATTAATAAATTCCAATGGGGCATTTATGCATAATACGTGTAACGATTGTTGTTTTTCCTTGATCTATCTTGGCTGTATGTTGAATTTAATTTTTCACAGCATGCAGTTTTAGTTAAGCTCGACTTACTCACGGAAGGCTCCGGATTCTAATAATTGTAATTTTTCTCAAGCCTGGGTGTTCTGTTCTGCGATTCATCACTGTAATTTGCTGCTGAGGTGCTGTCAATGGCATGTCACCATGTCAACTGCATCATAGTAATAGCATTTAAGGTGGTACGATCAGGTTAACGAATTTAGTCGTAAACTTTATAGCAGTTTGCACTCACTTCAAAGATTACAGAATTTCTAGCCAATTAATGTTAAGCAAACATTAGTACAGAGCTTACTTCTTATACTCCTTGACTATGCGGATGTATGTTATCCAGATGCTAACTCTGAATTACTTGATAAGTTAGAACGATTGCAGAATATTTGTATACGTTATATCTTTGATCTTCGCAACTTTGACCACATAACCGAGTATCGCACGCAACTACACTGGCTCAGTATCGGGCATAGAAGAAACATTCACATTCTATCACTTCTTCACAATATTTTAAATAATCCCACTTCGCCTGTTTATCTGAGAGAGCTCTTAACCTCTATCACAACACGGACTATCTCGTTCTAGTGACGAGAGAACCCTTTTATCGCTCTTATTTTCTTGCCTCCTCTTTCACAGTAGTAGCTGCTCGACTGTGGATAATCCAACAACTAATTTTAGAGACGCCCCTTCGTTATTTACATTTAAGTCAAGATTAAAATGTCACTATCTAAATATTTAAGTTGTTCCTTTATCCTTCTTCTTTCCTTCCCATCCCCTCTCCTCTCTTCATAGTATAGTGTTATTTTTTTAATGTATTTATATTTTCTTAATCTTTGTTTTTAATTTTCGTCTAAAATTATAAGGTTCAATATGTCCATGTACTTGTAATTTTCTCAAACTGAACGGTTTGGGTAGGTAGGAAGAAATTGCCTTAAGGCAATTTGCCCGCCCTTATATGTATGTAAACTGTATATGTATATAAACTGTATATGTATATAAAGTGTTAAATAAATAAATAATAATTATATTCTCCACCCGGAAACGGAAAATTAATTATTTATTTTCTTTCATATTTTTCTGCAAAAATTATTCAATAAATTGTTTAACAAATATTTCTTTTAATAAAAAAGTACCTTTCAGTATTTTTAATACTCAATTTTATTTATTAAGCGTAATAAAAAAAACACAACGTATACCTTAAGGTTATCTTGTAAGATAACTGAAATATTACAAGTAAGTAGTTCAAAATCTGACATAATATGATAATTTTTATAACGCTCTAATTACCATACTAACTTGTTTGGCATACATAGTCATAAAGGTCGGTTTCCCTTTTTTCACAAATGTCATCAACAAAATATTATTACCGTCTCTTGATATACCAGGAAAACATAGTTGTCATTAAATTAAAGATTATAGTGTAATCGTAATTTCTTTGTTGCGCGTTTAATACTTCCTACACGTTTTAAAAAATTAAAAAATATATTTATTCATATAAAGATACAGATTACAAAAAAAAAACTATAAAGCCAAGAGCCAAGTTTTGAGTTGGATACAACAAAAGTGGAAGCATGCATATTATTAAAGAATACCAAAAATAAACATTATTACTTAAACATAAATGTAATAAATATCTGGACAACACGCTTAATGTTATATAAATCTATGCAATGTCTCGTAGCAGTCTCCTGCAATAGTCTCTTCCCTTAGACAAAATCCAAACTTGTACACTTCTCCCGAAACTTCTCTCCTCTCTATATATAACAAATGTAAAATATCAGCCTCGGTAAATCTATTGTTATATTGCTCGCATATTCTAGGTATTGTAGATTGTTTCAACTAGTTTGTTGACGCGTTGTCTGTGTAAAACAGAAGATTTTGTCTTGTCGGTCTAGATGGCACACGGAACGGAAGTCTTTTAAGTAGATTAGGTGAATCAATTTTATTATTTATCAATTTGTATAAAAAATAACTGGTCTAATATTATCATTTTTCCCGAAAATTAGACATAAACCCAGTAATTACAGTGCGTTATTAATAAATGATACAATTGAAATATACAGACACCCAAATAACATAAACAAAGACGTCGGGCTCAAATTAAACTTAACATGGTTCCCAGCATTACATATTTAAGAAACTAATATAAATGTGCATCCTGCCGACTGCGACACGGTACAAATTACTAGAACTTAAACACATACTTTTTCTACAAAACACTCAGTTTACCCTGGAGATGGTAATGGTAATCCTGCAATAGTAGCTGAAACGTCGGAACAAATCCAACATACACGGTATCACCCAAAAAATAAACATAAAGATAACTACTTAAAGTTCTAAAATACTCTAAACTTGGCATTTTGTCAATACACCAATTTTTATTTTATTTTATAAATTTATTGCAAAAAAATTACCATACATACTTAATAACGGGGAATCTATATAAAACTAATTAATGTAAAATGAAAACGGAGTATTCTCTGTTTATGATAGTCTCCATCTAACATGGCTCAGCCTGTTCTAAGATGGAGATTTTTTATCTTTAGATCATAAGTAGTCCTGTACTAAAAAAACAATAACATAAAAAAGAAAAACTAAAACTGCCTAATTATAAATGTCTAGCTAATCAAATGTAAGAAATTAAAATTCATTATTATACAAATATATATGTGCCAAGAATACATGTTGAAAACATAGTACTACGTGTTTTGATTAACATATATTTTTCGAAAAAATCTCTCGCTACACTATTTATATGTGCAGTTATTTTTATTTTTTAAAAATATTTTTAGTCTTTTATATTTGGCAATAAATCATTAAATATTTTTGGAGCAATTACATTATATTGCTTTTTACCAAAGGCGGTTGTTACAAATAGGACAAAACAGTTCATTTGTGTTGCTGAACGAGTGTTTATATTTTGTTGGGTTCTTTTGACCTCACTTAATTTATCATAAAATTTAAGTAGCAAGCAATATACATATACATAATTTAGCGCGCGCGTAATATATTCTAACGAATTATTTAAAAAATCTATTGATGTTCGCAGTAGTCTTATTTTATAAAATTAATTAAAAAATATTAGTTTGCCGCATAGGATGTATTAAATGTGCAGTGCCGATTATATAAAATTTAATGATACTTTAAAAAACGTTAAACCATCGCTCATTCGAGGTCAGATGTTTGTATTTCTGGTTTTATATATTTATTGTTTAAAAACATTTCCATAATTTTGTAATTCGTAGAAAAATATGTAAATTTGGATTATTTTTAAAATATCGCCCGCGTGTTATAAAATAATGTTATAATTATAGTAAAAATCGTAATAACGTAACATTAAACACTGAGTAATATTAATATGATATGTAAATAAAATTATAATAATATGTCATTTTATGAATGTTGCATAATTTTGTTACCGCGAATAAATTAACGTTTTTATAACTCAAAGTTAACTAAAAAATAAGTCTGTTTTTTTTACTCGTACAAGACTTTCCATGTAAACAAAAAAAATGCGCGACAACAGCGTGATCGGATGGGGCCCAGTTTTTAAATTCAAATTATTAATATATCATGCACATCTTTTGAAAAAACTTTTACATTGAATGTTTTCCAATAAATAAAACGTAAAAGATGCAAGGATGTAAAATTACTTTTATAGACAGTTAAATACCAGACAAAAACAAAGATATGGTAAGTCTTTATGGGAATAATGAAGTGATATTGTGATGTCGGCCTTGTGGTGTAGTATTCAACCACGCAAGAGGTCTCGGGTTCGATTCCCGACATGGTTGGCTTGAAATATTTATTTAAAATATGTTTTTACACTAGAATATTTTACAGAACCTGGACTGGCTTTGTGTTCCAATCTAGTGCTCTATGCACCGTTATGTGCGCAAGGGGAATGGTGATTTATTTATGCGTTCATAACATTTTAAGAACTAATATAAACTTTTAATAATATTACAATTTTTTTATCAAAATTTCTTAATTACACATTTTTTCAAATTAATTTTAAATATTTCATTTTTTTCTATTTCTTCAGGTAACTCATAGTACAGCTTCAATCTCTTGTACAATGAGTTTTGAGATTCTGTTTTTTTCCTCATTGGTAATCTTATCTTTTTTTTACCCCTTGTTTCATATGTATGACATTGTTGGTTAAATTTTATTATTATTTTTATTTTATTCATCCCCTTCAAATTGCCACATTATATTTAATTTGTTGCTTTACTGTGAGCAAGCCAATTTCTTTGTGCATTCTTTCTACATTAGAATATATATTTTTTTTAGTATAATCCTCATTGCCTTATTTTGAAGAATTTGTATATTTTGAATTTCTCCTTCATTACATAAAAAAAGAATGGAAGAACATTAATTTATGTGTGGACATATTATTGTTCTATATATAAGAATACTACTTTTTAAATCTATTAAATTTCGTAATCTTCCCATAAATGAATTTTTTTTTGTTACATATTGAGTATGTTTTTTCAAATTTAAATATCTATCCAAGTAGACCCCGAGATACTTTATTTCGTCCACATAATTTATATTCATATTATCAATATTGATTTGGTAACCCAGGGGTATTATTTTTTTCCCAATATTCATATATTTTGTTTTTGATATATTTAATTTCAATTTATTTACTTTTAACCATTTTTATATATTTCCAAAATCGTAATTATTTTTTTTTATCAATTACCTCCTGATATGTAAACTAGATGATGAGAAGATGAGAAAGTATGATGATTATTATTGTGAGGGGTTTGTGTACGGGTGGATGAAATATACAGATCTCCATGTAAAATTTAACCAGATTCTCAGACAAAATCATTTTAAAATCTACTGCATAAAAGTCCACCTCGTAGTGTAGTGGTTGACGAGGAAAGTCATGTACAAAATAATACAGTTATGGCAATATAAATACTAGACTCAAAGTGATTTCAAACTTATGTTAAACAATATACGTAATGTGTTTTTTTTTTTTTTCTTAGAGGTGGGGGTCAGTGCTATTTAAGCTCCTGACGTCACTGCGACCTGTGAAGATCTGTTGTGACGGGTCCTCGTAAATAGTTCGCGCCCTCTAAGCCCAGGTCTATAAGAGCCTGGTTACTGTGTGGAAGGCGAGAGTTTACATTTTGCTAATTCTCCCCCTCCAAGCCCAAATCCGTAAAGTATCGAGCTATTAGGTAGAGGGTGAGCTCTTTAATATCCAGTGGTCCCCCGAGAATGAGGCTCCTTTTATGATGAAAAGCATAACATTCACATATAAGTTAAATTATACAAGAATCGAAATAGAAAAACAAACAAAAACGTGTCAGTACGTATACAGGTGTTCTTTAAACCCTGTCACATCCGAAACCACGATGATCAGTATGGGCAAGAAGACATATGAGCATATTAAAAAATATATTTAGAGTGAAAAAATATTTTTTAAATAAAATATTCAAAAAAGACAAATGGTTGCTTACTTCTGCAGGGGAGAAGCGAGGGGGGCGCAGCCGTGCGGTTGACGGTGCATCACACTCCTCCCTCCCCCTCCTCGTTTCTCCCCTGCAGAAGTAAGCAACCATTTGTTTTTTTTTATATTTAATTTTTTTAGATTTTAGTCGTTCTAAAAATTTATTTTAATGTGCCAATACGTCTTTTTGCTCATGCTGATCATCGTGGTTTCGGATGTGACAGGGTTTAAAGAACATCCTGTATATTTGAAAATTCAAAATGAAAATGAAATAATTGAATTGTACTAAATGTTATTAAATATTTGTACATAACCACTTACCGACTTTTCTTTGTCTACCGGTTTCGAGACGTACCCGTCTCTTCGTCGGTGCACCAATTAAACCAACGTGCAAACCAACATGCAGAACCCACTATACACCTTCACCATAGTTGTTGCACAAAAATATAAAACCAACTCGACAAAGAAAAGTGGGTAAGTGGCTATATACAAATATTTCATAACATTTAGTAAAATGTTTGACCACAAAGTTAATGCTTTAAGTATAAATAAATTGAATTGTATTATGACCTATTATTGAAGTATGACCTATCATTACTTACAACGATTATGCATGCATGCTGTCGCTGATTTCCTTTTTGAATTAATTATTATTTAAGTTGAATATATCACTCGCATTTGCACTAATAATGTAATTATACGAATTGCAAATTCTATGTACGCATGAATTTTTTGCAGCTATTGTGATAACGTCAGCACAGTAAAATAATTTTGTGTGACGGGACATTTTAGGGGTACATGAAAATGAATTAAACTAAGTAAATGAAGGCAGTCAGTAGCTCAATCACAAATAAATATCGACGTGCTAATAGAGACATGATAACAATGTCTCACCATGGTTGTTTATTGTTTCGCGATCACAATGGAACATCCGTGAACATCTAATATTAAATGTCAAAATATTTAGGTACGTTTCGCGACGTATAATCCTGCTACACATCACATATTTGAATTTCACCGATGTAAATATTCTAAAACTGCTATTTAATTAATTTTTTTATTATTTATCAAGCTATTTATTGCATTTAGCCGGCGGTTGGCAAGCCAAATGTCAAGAAAAGCAGTCGCCATAGTAATTGTAATTTAATTTTCCCTTTTTTGTATTAGATACTCCTTAATATTTTGCAAATGCAATGTATTGTATTATTTTTATAGTAAACGCCGATTTTTCACCAGTGAACTGTATTTATTTACGAGGAAAACAAAAATCAAACTGACACGAACGTTGACTTAAAAAATACACTCGCGTTGACTTATGGCTGCGATAACTTAAGCATGTTCATTATTATTCATCGTGATCGCTCAATTGCTTAGCATGTTTTTAAGCACGTTGATAGTTGTTATTTGTGATTGAGCTTCAGGTTAAAGTTGGATGCTCAAGCCGGCTTCGCTAAGAGACCAAATTTTGACCGCGTTTACTCTGCTTACATATTCCTCTGCCAGTTCTATCTTTCACTTCCATTAATAAGTGTTCGACTAAAACTCCGCTATGCACTGCCAGAAGTCTAGTTTCGATTGATTTTTTTTGGCAATTATTACTGCGCTTACTGCGTTTTTTCGCTTCCAGAATATTATTTAAAATAAGAATTGTATTTTTTGGTATTTGCATTCTCTTGAATATAAAATTATTTTTAAATACATAAAAATACAGTTGGACTATTTAGAATAATGTGATAACCTTGTGATAACTGTGAAAAATCTAGGACAAATAATACTTAGCTTGATATCTACTGAAAAATCTGTCTTGTGATACTTTATTTTACAAATTTATCCCATATGATAATTCTGTATGCGAGAGGTTAACTAAGTAACTCGAAATATGATGAAATTGAGTTATTACTATATCGAAATAAAAATTTTCGTCCTCTAAATACATGGTAAATAGCATTAACTCCTAATTTATTTGATAACAAAGATTATTTATTTATTTTTTATTATAACTCCACACCAAATTAGAGGGACAGTGAGAAAACATACCCAATGATTTTTTTTGAATATGTAGTTTTGTAATTTGTGTCAAATGTTTTAGAAAACAAATTAACTTAAAAGCCTATCATTGAAAAATACAATATCCTTAAAGTATGAAAAATTGCAAATGAGGAACTTCAGCCCTACGGGAAATTGGATACAAAATATGATTTATTTCACGCGGTAAAAATTAGAGTATTAAATTATGCGGCAGTTTCTATAAAATGGACAAAAAATTATAACAATTATTTTAATAAAAACTAACTACTTTGCATGACGTCGCTAGTTCGTATGAATCAACCAGTGATAAGAGAGTTGTGGAAGATTTCTGGTTCACTTACCGTCAACGGACCAATCGGCAGAACTGACCGAGAAGAAGCGGAAGAGAACTTGAGACGTCGCACACGGATTAATTTCAGAAATACAAAACATTTAAAAATCATAGCGCTGGTAATACGATACATAAAAAATTTAAAAAAAACAAAATTGCCTTAGTTTAATAGTCTATTAACAAACAGTTTTTTTTTAAACCGCTGAAGTTTCTTAATTGATTTACCTGAAAAGTTGGGTTTTCAGAGAA
>NW_028280084.1:0-84885 GCF_059751315.1 Micrasema longulum | reverse complement strand
TCTACTTTTTTTATATGTATAAATTTATTTTTTAAAGTTTCTATTTGAAATCATTTTATTTGAAAGTAAATCTTTTTCTACTCTCAATAAATTAATAAAATAATGTTTATGAATGTATTTATTTTAGTATAGAAGACTTTCGACTTTTTGTGGACTTTTGTGACAAGTTGAAACATTAAAATAATTCATTGTGTTTTAATAAAATTGTATTCTTGTACATTTATTAAATAAATTTTTCAAATCCCGTTTTCAAGATGGAAATTCAATTTCTTTGAATTTAATTTAGCTCAAAATAATGGAAATCTGAACAAAAACTTTTTTTATCTTCATTATATTTTTAAACTTATATAAAATCACTAAAATATTACTTGTTAAAAATTCAAATATGTTGTCATTAAATTAAAAAATCAAACAAGGTGTTATTCTCATCCTCTCTATGTTACTATTTATTCGTGAATTTTGTTACAAGAATGCGGCAATCTCCAATTGGCTATTCACAATAATTCTTATCATATATCACTGTACTTCGTTGAATAATATTTACAATTCCAATCAATTTCAAAGTTGTAAGAGTTTTACACTTCTATTAATCCCAAAATATCGGGAATAACTGGGATAAAAAAATCTAGGAATGGAAAAATTATTCTGGAGTGCAAAAACACAAATTCCAAATGTGCTTTAAAGGAACAAATAGAAAAAAAAATGGGAAATAACGATGGAGTAAAAATTCCAGAAAAAAGGTACCCATGTATAAAAATAATAGGAGTATCCGAATCTTTCTCCGATGATAAAATTATTGAGATGATAATGAAACAAAATGAGTTTCTTGATAATTATACTCCAAAAATTATGAGAGTAGTAAACAATAGAAATCCTGGTAAATATACTTCCTATACTATTTACATTGAACTAGATGGAGAAACACACAGTAAGATTATTAAAAATGGTAAAATAAATTTAGGATGGGAAAGATGCCGGATATTTGATGCTCTCTCAGTCAAGCGGTGTTTTTTTTTTTTTTTTTTAAAAAAGAAATATTTGCGTTCTTATGATTTACCCAAATATTTAATTTTGAGGGCCATTTTCAACGAGTTGTAAATAACTCACATTTAGAAAATGGAATCAAGTTGGGGTATAGTGGGATTCGAACCACAGACCTTTGGTCCGTGAGTCCGAGACACTAGCCACAGGACCACAACCCGTGTTATAAGTGTTATGGATTTAACCATAAAGAAATAGAGTGCAGAAGCGAACATGGAGTATGTCCAATATGCACTGGAGATCACAACAAAACAGAATGCCCGCATAAAAATAATAGCCAAGAAACTAAGTGTATTAACTGTGTAAATGCTGTAAATAAACTGAAACTTAAATTGGATATCCATCACCCTGCATGGAGTTATGAGTGTCCAGTATATAAAAGAAAAATGGAAATCGAAAAAGGAAAGATATAATTTTTTTGAAAAAAACTCAAATTGATGACATTATATACCTAAATATACAAAGCTTACTTGCGCACAAAGAAGAAATAGAAATACTTTTGGAAAAGAATAAACCTAAAATTATGATATTTAGCGAAACCCACATCACGGAGAATATAGAAGACTGCGAAATTAGTTTTCCAAACTACAAAACTATACGCTGCAACTCACACAGTCGACACACGGGAGGAGTTATTATATTAATAAGAGATTTTATTGTATATAAAATAGTCACAAATGAACAACATGAGAAAATAGCTTGGAATTTGGCAATTCATATTCAAAAAGGGTTTACAAAAGGGGCTTTTATCTGTACTATATAGATCACCAAGCACAAGTATAAGTGGATTTTTAACATATTTCGAAAGATGGTGCACAGAAAACATCAGGAAGAAGGAAGCTAATATTATAGTCGGTGATTTTAATATTAATATGCATAGTAATAATGATATTTATACCAAAAAGCTGACAGATATTATAAATGCAAACGGAATGAAACAACTCGTCCGAGAATCTACAAGAGTAACTCAAACGTCAAAAACATTAATAGATCTGGTCATAACAAATGTATTTGAATTGAGAATAAATCTACCTGACACTCCAAAAATTACGGACCATACTATCATACAAACTTTGTTAAAGAAACTTAATACAGAGAAATCTACTATATCATATTCTAAAGTATACAGAAATTATAATCAATATAATGAGAAGGAATTTAAGTATAAATTAGAACAGTGTAAATGGGATCAAATAAAACAATTAGAATTTAATTTAAAAGTAGAAAAATTTATTGAAAATATAAAACTTACTCTTGATAGCATTGTACCAATAAAACAAATAAAAATTAACAGTATACATAACAAATGGTACAATAATAAATTTAAAAATATGCAGTTCGAAAGGGACAGACTATATAAAATAGCAAAAATAACTCAAAATAATGAAGACTGGAATAAATTTAAATCGCTTAGAAACAAATACCTAATTGAATTAAAAAAGAGAAAAAATGAATAATTTAAAACAAAAATTGAAGCTGAAAAGGAGAATCCAAAAAAATGTGGAATACAATTAAATCATTGTTAAAAAGTAAAGAAAAACAAATAAATGAAAACATACAATTTCCTAATGGAAAAGAGGGATCTAATATATCTAATAAATTTAACAAATATTTTATAAGAAGCGTGGAAGAGATAAATGAGAACATAGAACATATAAATTATAATTTTAACTTAGATGAACAAAAGGAAACCAAATTAACATTCAAAAAATTAACACAAAAAAATATTTACGCAATAATTAAAACAATTAAATCAAAACCTAGTCCAGATGGAATTACAATTAAATTATTGGAAAAGACTCTACCCATCATAGGAAATTACTTATTGGATATTATAAATGAATCGTTATTGCATGGAGTCTTCCCGAAATCATGGAAAACATCATGTGTCATTCCAATAGCAAAAATAAAAAATTTAGTGAAGTGTGAAGAATACAGGCCCATAAACACCCTTCCAAAATATGAACAATTATTGGAATATATTGTAAAGAATGAGTTAGTTAATTTTTTGGAACATTGGGAAGTATTATGCAAAGAACAATGTGGATTTGGAACCAATCAATCTTGTGAAATGGCTATTAACTTGGTTTTAGAAGATTGGAAAGAGGAAACCGATAAGAACATGTTCGCAATTGCAGCTTTTTTGGATTTTAAAAGAGCCTTCGAAACAAAAGACCGAGAAATAATTATTAAAAAATTGAAAAAAATAGGAATAAAAGGAAAAACTATAAAATGGTTTGAAGAGTACCTTGGCGATAGATACCAAATAACGAAGGTGAATGATGAAATTTCCGAGCCCCTCAAAATTTCATTGGGAGTACCACAAGGATCGGTTCTCGGACCGGTTTTGTTTATTATATACATAAATGATATTGTCGAAATATTAAAATATTCAAAAATAAGACTCTTTGCAGACGATGCCTTAATATATATATCGGGAGAAAATTATAAAACAATTATGGACAGACTAAATCATGATCTTAATAGTGTATCACTGTGGCTAAAAATTAATAAATTAAAATTAAATGTTAACAAAACTAAATATATGAATATAATAAACAAAAGAATAGAAATTACACCATCAATTGTAATAGAAAATGAAAAACTTAATGAAGTCACTGAAATTAAATATTTAGGTGTAATGTTGGATTCAAAACTTACATTTCACCAAAACGCTAAGATGGTAATAAATAAGATTGCAAAAAAAATATCAATTTCGGGAAGGATCAGAAGATTTATTGATAAGGACTCCTGCAAAACTATTTACAAAGCAATTATTGAACCACACGTTAACTACTGTGGTAGCATTTTATTTTTATCAAACAAAGAAAACATAGATAAACTAACTGTATTACAAAATAAAGCCTTTAGAATCATTTTGAAAAAAAACAGATATACGAGGGTAAAGTCGATGGTAAATGAAATGAAATTATTAACATATAAACAAAGAATATTTTACAATACAATGATATTTGTTCATAAAATTATAAACTCTAATAAAAAAACAGAATTTTGGAAAAAAAATGATCGGAACCAGCATGAACACGATCACAATACTAGAGAAAAGAACAAAATTAGACTTCCATTTAGGAAAAAGGCAAAGTCACAAAATTCAATTTTATTTAAAGCAATTAAAAAGTATTACGAAATGGAAAAAAATATTTATGAAGAAAAAAACATATCAAAATAATGGTCAAGACATATGTGATAAACAATTTATAAATTAAATATATTTGCAATGATATTATTAGAACACACATAACAATATGTATGATTTGTGTGCCCTACTTTAAGATTTAAATAAAAAATATAAAAAAATAAATAGATCCTTCTAGGTAAAAAAAAAACGATGATATGATTAAGAGTTTAGAAATTTCTATTTTCTTCTTGATTTCAAATAGGAAAATAAAATCGTTGCCAGATTGATTATATTACTTTATCTCACATATGACCTTTTCTAAAAAACGCCTTGGTAAATGGGAAAATTTGTCAAAATCAAATGGGTATTTATAAAATATTGCGAATTGTTTTTATGTGCAAGTAAACTCAATTTACATAGTTTCACATTCTAGATGTGTATATATATTTTTTTTACGTTCGAAAACAACTTTTATTTACCTTATAAAAAGGTACCTAATGGTTATAAAATCATTTAAAAACGGATAATTTTATTCAACCATATATGTTTAATCATTTAACACAACGTCATCAAATTTTATCGTTAAGCGATAGTTTCAACTGTTTATTTGCGTATTTATTTTTTGTACATTAAATGCGTTGGCGAGCTCATTGCAATACAGTTCATCCTTCCAAAATAATACAGCATGTCTTTATAAATGCGAGTTTTTACGTTTTTATTGAAAAGTTGGTAAATAATAATTTATATGGACTTCATATTGTACATTTGTAGCGATTAACTTAGGAGACTATCAGGAGCGAAAATTGGTTCAAATTTTATTTCGTTTTTTACTACATACTATTATACACGTTTTTTTTAAATAATTATTTTAGCTTATTTCAGAACAGGTTGAAATATATATGCAGGATTATTGCTAGCACTTAAACCTTTTACGCAAAGCTCCTTATTATTAAAATCCACTTGTCAACCTTTAATATGTTAGAAAAAAGGTCGTGACTAGATAAATCCAAAATATTGTTCTGTCGTCGGTTTTATCATTTGTCTTTTAACCTTTTTTACGAATACAAAACTTTGAATTATTTTAAATCGTATTACAAACGATTGAATTTAGTTCTTTGTTATCCAGTTTATGTTATTATGTTATAACAATAATAATAAAAATAATAAACGTGAACTTGTGCTCTTTATGGTTTTATGAGTTACTACATTTTGTTCATTGTCCGATTCTAAAAACAATGTACGCATTCAAAATGTCTTCTTCATTAATTATTAATAAAACATATTTGCATCCTCATTGTTTATTTCGAAAGTATTGTTGACTGGATTATTGCATTAATGATTTATTTGAGCTACAAGAAAAACGTAAGTCAATCATTAGGCTTTAACTTCGAGCGTCCCTGGGTACACATAAAATGTGAAATTCACAAAAAAAATTGCAACGCTGTCAATGATTTGTTTACTCTGGAATAAGCTTTTTAACATCTTTCTCGTATATGACTGCAAATACAGCACATAGGATTTTTTAGAGAGAGCGAAATACTTAAAATGGCGTCCAGTTATGCAACTTCTTTAAAAAAGTCATTATTTAAGTGAAAAAGTTTTGAGTAAAGAAACATGAAAAATTATGCATTGTGAAATTGAGGTTCATAATATTTAGTTTCAATATTTGCGAAGCTATTAATTTAAGAAATAAATGCAATAATATAATAATTTCGTAAATAATAAAAGAAATATCATTTTGGTTTCATTTTACCGCTTTCATGATTTGTAAATAAAGGGTGAGTTTTTTTGGTGTCCAGGTTCGTCTCAGGCCTCAAAAATAACATTCTTGACAATACAACATTAAGCTTAGCAGAAAATCACTGAACAATGATTGTGAATCTTTATTTTCTCGCTAAAATCTCTTTGAGAAGACTCGAATGACGTATTGAATGTTTTTGAAAACGTGTTTAATATTCAAAGTACATATATTTACTTCTTCATATATTGAATAACTAAACTTCGTACCTATTAAACGTTTTCAAATACAGTTCTTTTGACTGACATTCTAATTGTTATTTGAGTCTTATTGTATTGTATTGCTTTATTACGGTGAACTTGAAATGATAGTTATATGGAAAAACTCGCATGAACACTGTTTTTAACTAACCTAACTTTAAAAAAATATCTTTTTTTTTGGTAGCATTATTGAAGGATTACATATACAAATTCAGCCCACCTTCTCAAATAAACATTTTCAAACATTTATTTTATAATTTGATTTTCAACCACCCACATTGAGAAGGGTGGAATAATAACAATCCACTGATTTCGTTATTGTCTTTTTGTTGTTTCAATGCGTTAAACTAATCATGGTGTTTTGCGTTTATTAAAATGTCTTATTTTCTTGCGTTTGTATACCAGATCCCGGATCGCCCCGAACGAGAGACCGAGAGAAGTTTAAGTCGGCGAAGAGAGAGAAGAGGAGAGATAAAGAGGTGGATTTGAATAAAAAGATGGAGATGGGGCACATTATGCACGAATACCATAACAATATGTTCCGAAATTATTCCTTACCGCACACATCAAATACTCACGATGTGATATTCTACGAAACAGAAGAATCGTTTTAAAAAAAACCCCCCGAAATGTAGGGACCCTTATTTACTCGCTAGTGTAAGTTGCTTTTTTATTCCCTCCGTGCTTCAAAACTTTTGAGCTGGGAGGAATAAAGACACGAGATGGAGGTAACTATTATTACTACTCTCTTCCAAAACTAATTATTAATCGAACAATCCTAGATTTTCATTACGTGAAAAATCGTAAAATTTCCAATCTTCTAATGTTTTGATAACACCCTTTTGAAGTCAAACGCGACAAAATAGCAGAATCATTTTTTTGGAATTTCAAATTAATCGAAAAATAACTAAGAAGTAGGCAATTTAGCGATCCCCACGTACTGAAAATCTTGTTTTCCTTTTCGAAAACGTAACCTTTCCTCATTTTAAAACAAACCAGCTTTTACTTACCTCTATCTCCTCCTTTAACCCCTCAATCATAAGGTTATATTGTGTATATAAATTTCGAGCTGCATTTTGAATAAACTGTTGATTTATAAAATTATTTTTGTACTCCTCAATAACATGTCCAATAGATTTAGAAATTGCCTGTTGCGATTATTTAATATATTTTGTTTGTTGCGTTTGTATTTACTATTTAACATTTTTTCAATGTTTAAAGCGTTCAATAGAAAAAACTGTTTTTTGTTGTGTATTTCTTGATAATTGCAAGGTAATTGTATTTATTATTTTTTTATTTAATATTGAACTAATACAATTGAATGTTAACAGTAAAAGAGACGGTGCGCTTGCAGTGGAAGAAGATGTCATGGCTGATGAGGTTTGCTTGAGGAGCCTGTGCCGAAGCTGCTCTCAACATGCCCCAATAAATCGGACTCCAATCATGGCTCAATTTACTCGAAAGTTCAGACAAATCATACCAGATATCGGAACAAATACAGACTATGAGTTAGAGCTCGATCAAACGGGGCATAATATGCCCTATCTGAGGCATCCAATGGCCCGACCGTTCGACACATGGCAATTTGCCTGTTCGAGTTGCCAGAATCTCATTTTTCCTGGAAGCTCGTCAAGCGCCTCAAACTGCCTGGAATTTTCATCGAACGAGACTTCATCCGCTGGAGAGATCGACTGACCGGGGCTCTGAAGCTCTTCTGGGCTTAAGCTGCCCGGAAACTGGACAAGCCGGGGCTCTGGCCCAACGTAGCCCTTCCCAGGGCCCGCTGCAGCTCGCCGCTGCCGCCGCCGTACTCTACCGCCCCATATTGACTTAACCAAATTCTTCGACTTAACAAGTGACAAACTTTTCCACAAGTAAAAGACAATTATACTAAAAAACATTAAGATGAACATAATGATATTTTTACCATAAGAAATGAGACTTTTTTATGAAATGTTTAAATGTAATTACGGTAATATAATAGTTATAATCGGTTGATACAATGATGGTCGTGACAAGATGCATATCGATTGTGAACGTATGAGTGTGTGTGTTGCGTGTGTTGCGTGTGTTGCGTGTGGACCAACACAGGAGATATATATGACGAGCGGATATTAGTTGTCAACCTTTGGCCAAATTCATGATGGGTCGGCGTGATCTGCTAACTCGCTCTCTTCCACTACTCTAATCTCATGCGATGTAAGGACATTGGCACACATAGGTAGTTTTACTCGATGAATATCATGCACTTACATATTATGAAAATATCGGCTTTGTTCAATTCTTACTACATAGTGTACATTCACTTATAGTTCAAGTAGGATTGCTAACTTGTGTTTTATCTGCTGGCATGTGTTCAGTGGGCAGTGAATATTTCCTTTTGTCGCGAATTGAAGCATTCGAATTGCATTCAAGCGGTGACTTGTAGAGTGCGTACGTTTACTTACCAACTGATTTTATTTGAATGCCATCTCAACACAGATTAGGATTCCTTGCGAGGTCAACCCGAACATTCTGCTAGCGATATATATTCAGTGTAAACGTGCACACATTCCGTAGACTCCGGTAATATTAGTTGAAATATATCTGTTGAAATAGTGACTCTCCGAGTGTTGACACCCCGCGAGTACAACTCGACCTATATGTAGATTAAGGCTGAACATTTTGTCCCTACCTTAATTCTTAATGTTAAGTACACCATTGTGGTTCTACATATGTTTATCGAGGCTTTGTTTTACAATTAAACTCATAGTTGAGATTACATACTATTATTGTAGAAAATGTTCTTGTTTCCTTATTTATTATATCTTCATTAAACTCGTCATATACCCTTAAGATAGCCAATTAATGTGATTGTAATATGAAATAATACAATCTGTAATTTTTATATGGGGTATGTATTTATAGATATGCATTGAAATCATTACTATACGATGATCTTTATCGTGGTGTTATACCACCACCTAATATAATGTATGTACATATATATGATGAGATATTAGAAGAATGAAGTCGTATTTCCGTTATATTGATAATACGAGAGCTTACTCCAAGAGATCCATTCTTTCATTCTCGCCATGATGTTAATACCTATTCGCTATTTACTTTAACTGAACTAAGATTGTTTTATGCTAAAACCGCATTATGAGTATGTATATTTTTGCTAACAACCATTTAATGTGTAAATATATTATAAACCTTGTTTTCCCTTGTACATATATTATTATCAATGATTGGTTAAGTGTAATCTCAACACAACTTCCGACGCGAGCACTTGAGATTATTTTTTAAATTGAACATTTATAATGTACTTTTGTATTTTAATTATATTATCCTATTATTACAAATCAAATCATTGTCCCAAAGATACATACAATTAAAAGGGCTTAAATGATAATAATACGCGAGCCATTTTCTTATATTGCTGGTAGAAATTATAACGTATACATAGTTGAAGGGTCAGAGTTGAAACTTCGCGTTGATTTAGGTAGAAAATGAAAGGTAGGAAACCCTTTATCAACCTTTATTGTAAACATTTAACGATTACCTACTTTATGAATTCTTAAATCTGAGCCATTAGTTAAAGTAAAAATATATACACTAACCGTAGACAGCAGAATCTAATGTAGAAAGTTCAATATTATTGCAGAGTTTGTTTTACCCTCCTCTCGTCCATTCCTCGCTTTGTGGTATTTAGACATCTCCCGTCCACGGATTAAGTTTTACATTTTTAACTGTACATAATGGAACAAGCAGTGTAGTCCGCTTACCATGCCAGACAATCGATGCGGACGTACAAGTCTCCCTACAGCACGACCTTATCCGATCTGCAGTACTTCGATGAGCACTGAGGCTTCGGGGCAACTCGAGGCTAGAACGATCTGCCCATCCGGCCGGGCGGGCGAGCCGAGCTCCTTGCGGGTGGGTTCCTTGTACAGCCGCAATGTGTTCAAGAGGGTATGCCAACCACTTCAACCGTCTTTAAGTTTTACTATTTTACTACTTTAGATATAGTCGAAGAAACGAAACATGTACCCGTATGTACATCGCATCATGGTCCTTGCGTGGTATGAAGGTAAATCGCCGAAGGAGCTGAAAGAGATTTAACTTTTGGCATCACGTTTCTTTCCTTTTAAGCACTGTTTTAAGTGCTTGAGTTTCGGGCTGTGTAAAGCTTATTTAACAAAATTAAGGTCGAATATAAAAGCTTTTTGCCTAGCTCGAAAGATTAACAGTTAATAAGAATCGTTGAATCATGTAATGATGTAAAATGATAAGTATGTAGGTCATAATTCATTCCTTGTTTCATTTTTACCTACCGATTTACCTAACTGTATGACACGCCGCGCCGTCGGTAAATAACTACTCTATTATCTCATAGAGAAGCACTTCTGCTTTGCGAATTTCCCCGTAATTTTTATTCTAAATCATCTCTTTTCTACACTATCGGAAATATTCTTGCGTGAATTGTAATCAAAGTGCCGCGACAACCCTGACCAATCCTGAAGAAGTGTAATTGCTTGAAGGCTAGACTAATACATATGTAGATGCTTGACTGAACATTCCAATAATTGTTGAATATTATTAGTGGTGGCGTTTTCGTTGTTACAGCGCAGCGTGGCGCGGAACAAGTGCGGTCACGTGCAGTGCTTCTTTCTTGCGATTGTGCACTTTGCTTACAATCCAACTAGATACATCCCATAACGTGATATTATTTTCTGAAACAGAATAGTCCCTAGACGCCGAGCAAATAGATCTTAAATATCTGTATAGGAAATCTTTTAGTCATATTTCTACTTATATAAGACCTCTTCAATTAAGTCAAATTATTGTTGCCATAGTTAATTCAAAATCAAATTTTCTATGCATGCGAGCTACAAATAAGGATGAAAGCTTTAAGCTTTGACATATGATAAATACTAAACAAAGTAAAACAATCGCCCATTTGCCATAAGTTTCAGATAATTATTAAATTTTAACATATTACATTTAAGGAAATGTATGGAAAGGCATGATGCAGAGTGGTATCGAATTGATTTTGTTATTTAATCCGAGTACCAAAATAAAAGTAATGACGTGGTCTTGGGATCCAAAATAAAATTCCTTGTTTGGCAATGCAGCTCAGTATATTGGAAGAAGATAAACAGACAGGTTATCAGGAAATGAACCTGAATTATTGAGCCTCTGAGAAAATTCGGGTATATCTTTCGAAACGGCAAACGATTTGGTTTGTAAATAAATTATCAATTACCATTCCTCCCTTGAACCTAATATTTGATGAGTGCTTGCGTACCTACCTTTTTTAAAATAATGTAATTAAAGAGCGTATTATACCATATTTAATTGTATACACAACACACTTATGACCTTGTTAAATAATTATACCACTATATTATGTATCTATCGGTTTTACGTGATTTATAATATTTGAACTTATGTACTTATGTATGCATTCCACGGGAGCAATTTTCTGGTCTTGTTTACGCATTGCAAATACATTGGTTTAAAAGTTTTCTATTCATTTCTAAGGATAACATAGTTTAAGTATATGTCTACTGACCATACGCAGGTGTACAAAATACCTGCCTAAGTTTGTGAGTGTGTCGCACACACCTAAGTATTTCATTACTAGTCATGCTGCTTACGACAAAAAGTTCTGTGTATTTACAAAGGAAATTTGCAATTCTGCCAGACTTGATTAAAGACGGATTGTTACAGTGGAGAGTTGATTTGTCTGTTCGCATTTCAATATAATTAATTGGTGTTTTATTGTAAGGATTCTTCATTTGTCAGAATAACTGTTCAACATGTGTCTGATTGCACAATGTACTATATTATTGTATCCATGTTTTAATACAATTCCCTGGGTAAAATCAGCGTGAATGCGTATTGTGTTACTTGATGTGTTTCTCGCCAGCATCTCATAATATAGCTCTGCTTTAACCTCTTGAAGAGCGATACTTGTATAGTTAACACATTTATATAAGTGATTTCAATCAAATTTTAAATTGGTTTCTAATAAATGTAGCTAAATTCTTAAGAATTAGCGCGTGGCAAAATTAATATTCTAAAAAAATAACCAACAGTTATTTAAATATGAGATCATCAAAATAACTCTTTCAGGAGGTTAATTCAGTTATCACAGGCTAAATGAAAATTCCTCTGAAAATATTGTGAGAGATAAGACAAATACTAATTAAATTAGTTAATTTATTAACAACTATTATACGATGTGTTAAATAATTGATGTATTATTTTAACTTTGAATCAAAAGTATATATCAAATGATACTGAAACGTCTGTATACTATTTCGGGGACCTGGGCCGAAGATTACAAGAGCTCGCTGTGAAATGGTCAAATAATAATAACTTTTCATTGTGAATTGCGAAAAAACATCGGTGTATTTGTAATTTGAAAGACTTTTAAGGTGAAGTTATTACTGATTGAATAAAAACATGTTATGAACTTTCATACTTGAAGAACTTCTATCAGAGCTTGAACATTGGAGGACTTGTTATTTTAAAACCCGGAAAAAACATGGGAAGAGGAGTAATTCAAAAGCACGCTTGAATATCTTGACTCTTTTTCAGAATCCACGCCTGGAAAGGATAGAAGTAATTCTGTTGGTTTCACTGGGTCCCTGGTCAGTATTGGAAATCAGAAATCAGAGCGGTGAAATATCATCGTTCTGACTCGAAAGAATTGGTTGCCAATGTAAAACAGGAAATTAAATAAAATTTGTGTCTAGTCATGGTTGTTAAGATTGAAAATATATTTTATAAATGTTGAATATAAAATAAGACATTCCTAATCTTTTTGTTGTACATTTGTTTAACTTCCCGCAGTAGAACTAACATTTCCTCAGGTATTTGTAAAAGCATGTGTCTCATAATTAATATATGTTCGGTGTATCAATAATATTACGAAGATTGTTGTTGGAATTCAGAAGAAGGATAGATTTTTTTTTTGTCCAAGCGTATTTAGTATTCGGCCATATATTTAGCTACCTTCTCTTCACTGGAATATTGAACCACCATCCTCTTTTTATAAATGCATAGTCATCGGAAGCTATACTTCTGATTTAGTGGAAAACAATCTTCTCCGCCTTGTGTCTTTGTTTACAGTTTACAGACTTTTTGTAAATGCTTACTAAAACACAAATCTCTTTGCTATGCTTTTGCAAGCATTTTGATCGATACTAATTATCCTAATTATTTCTAGTTTTTCATCCATAATATTTGCATATTACAAGTTTATATGATATGCCTTCAAATATAAATATTTTTAAAAACGTTAGATCTTATGCAAACGTATAAAGTAATTATTATAACCTTATTAAATGCATAGTAGTAAACATTATATCAAAAAAAACTCGGACAGGTATGTTAATTGCTTGAGGTTCATTTAAACACAAAGTATAAATAATAAATCTTATGCATAGCTTAATTTATGTACATTCTATGTTTATAGTTTGTAACTTATACCACCAAAGTGTTATTTGTAAACATACGATAGTTAAAGGTAGTCTTTTAAAGCAACAAATTACTCAAAAGAAAACTCTGCTACAACACCAAATTGTACTTCCTTTTTTTATTTCACAAACTGAAAAAATCGTTACGGTCAAAACATGTGATAATCAAATATTGTAGGTAATATTTAAAAATATCAGGTTAAAAACATTATCATAAATATTATTAAACAATCCACTTAATTACATCAAAATTGTCCTATTGTTAAAATTTCATTACTATACAGAGTAATTTATTCTCAAAAAAGGAAAGAGTAACACAATAATTATTTATTTAACATAATAATTTGTATTGGTTTTTCACTATATCCTGTTAATGCTGTCATATTAAATGTTAAACTATTCTGAAACAGATTCTATATCTAAAAACGAAAAAAAAACCTAATAACAAAATAACATATCTTTGAAATATACAATTCACCTACAAAGATTCAATCAAATTCAAGTACAAGTAAATTGTGAATAAATTTATTGGTTGGTTTGTTGGTTGCGGTTTTCTTTTGAGTTAAGTATGCCATGTGCATGGCAGAGATGCTTATGATACCGTGAAAACCTGATAAAGTTTACCGATGACTTAAGCAACAAGTTATTTTGTCATTCAAATCATGCCTTAGGAAGTTATCTACATACATTTATTGAGTATTATAATATTACGTTTGTTGACAAATCGGTATTTGATCGAATCGTGGTCTGAATAAACTATTGTCATCCGTTCATAAAACAAATAACATCTTTAGTCATCTATGGATATTTCAAAACGGACCGTCCTTTTACTTGTGCGACTTCTGTGTTAAGAGTTTAGGCTGAAGTATATTTCAGTAGTCAGACGAGATGTACAATAACACATCAACTGTGGGTCAACATAGATTTTCTTAAAAGTAAACTTAATGAAATACTAACATTTTTCATACAAATATTTACAAAACATTGATTGTCTGACTCGAAAACCCCGACGGCTCTTCATTTAAACACGTTGCAAATATTCTATCTTAATAACTATTTTGGTTACGTAATACTTCTAATGTAAATAATAATTTTATCATCTTCAATCCCTGGCTTTATATATTTACATGAAATATAAAGAAATTTATCAGTATGGTGGTTATGTCCACATTATTATGAATTCTTGTATCTCAAAAATTAACTGAATTACACTGAGACTTGTTAAAAATAGCTTCGCAAAAATAATTTATTAATATTATCAAATAATTCCATATTTTGAATCAAAAACTGTTTCAATTTTTAATCGGAACTTTCCCTTATTTATAAATTAATAACAAACAAATACATACAATTCGCTCATAAAAATATATGCACCCAATACTTTCTACATCAGAGATACAAGAACTTATTAGTAACGTGTATGATGCAGATGAATTTTTCAGACGACACTTATCACAATGCTGAATATTTAAAAAACATTTTTTAATATAATTAAGAAGGTTTAACTTATAACACTCCTTCTCGCTTGTTTTGTATAAACATCAGAAAAATCTCGTTGATCTTATGATTGTTAATACAAACGTTTCGAAATCATCAGCACTCAAAGTAAAAAATAATTTTGATAAAATAATAAATACTTTTATCAAGTATTAGGTAAAATATATAGCTTTTAAAAAAATTAAAGTGCGTCTTTTGGGCGCACTACTAACTAATTCTATTGATCGATAAATGCATTTGGCATTTTTACATTGCTAAATTACAAACAATTTACTTAAAATATTATTTGAAAAATGTTGGTATTAACGTAACAAATTTCTTATACAATCAATGTCCGATTATCCGATCAACAAGATTTAAGGTTTATTGTGATACTGTTTTGTATAATTCGGCACGTTTATTACTGAATAAAATGTCTCAAAATTTATTTATTGGTAAAATTATTTAAGGACTGGGTTGTGAAATTATTAAACTGAATTTACGATATTTTTAAGAAATTAAATTGATAAATTCTCCAGTATCTATGTAAATGCTTATGTTCGGTTTAGAGTAATATCTTATGATCATTATTATCTAGCAATATGATAAGTATCGTTTGTCGAAACATCGCAAAATTCGGATTTTGTATCGATCGATTCAATTATTAACGTCTTAGTTCAACAATATTTTAATGTCTATTGTAACTAAGCTTTTGTGACACAATATTGAACACCTTAAATTTAACAGATATGTGAATCACATATTTACGTGTCTTTTGTCAATAACAAGACCAGTTAAACATATGTAATAATATTGTTATATCTAAAAGAATCAAGTCTGTAAACAAATGTTGATAGCTTAAATGTTTTACAGTTGTGTCATGTGTATAATGAACCATTTGATGGTTTTATGATTAAATTGTTATTTATTATCAAATATATTTAAACAATATTTCAAATATCAATCGTTATATAATTTATTTAACGTGAAACATGATAATGTTATCTATTTAATATCAACTATACATTTATTATGTTTTAAATCTAACTAAGATATTAATATTTGTATTGATCGAATCGTTGACAAACCAGTTATTTATAATCTTTTTCGAAATAAAGATATCATGTATTATATATATATTTATATATATTAAACACCATTGAATGTTTTACATCTCCCCGAATGTTGTTAAACTTGAATGGATTATATTATTAAAAGACATTAAATAACTATGAAAAAGACCTGAGACTTTTATTTCTTTTTATTGCATATCGTAGGGTAATTACTATAACTTGGTAACTTAAAAATTTTGAAGTGTCCAATAAAAACACATATTTGTATCTTCCTCCATGAAAGTCACAAATAAGCAAGTCGTAATTCATTAAAACTATATTATGGTGATTTGTATGTATGACTTGTTGATTTGCAGCATTCATGATAGTGGGTAAAAAAATGTGTTTTTAATATGTGCGAGTAGCTCACAAATGATGATTTTGAAATAACCTAGTTGTAGTAAATATACCGTGATTTTATCCCCAGATTTTTTTTTATTAAATCACGTTACAACAACAAAATGGAGAAATGGAATATTACAGATATTTCAACAACCTTTTAAGAGGTGAGAATATAATATATGAGCCTTTTAAATGTCTGGACATCATGTTTTCTTCTTAAAAAGGCGCTTGATCTCTGTCGAGATATTTTTCACTCGAAACAAACTTTTAATTTAATCCTGCTGTTGAAAGTGGACGAAACGGGAAGATCACCCCGTCCAAGGAGGAGAAACATTGAGGAACTGGACTGTATTCACTGGACTGGAAGGAAGATTGCGCAAATCCACTAACCTGCTGATGATGCGGCGTGACGTTCGCTGGAACCTGGCTGCTGAAACTGGCGTTTGTGAGACGCTGGCACAGCTTGTATGGCGGTATAAATGCACGCTGGCACAGCTCGTTTGATGAATGAAAGATTTGTTAAGCACTTCACTTGGTGGATGTTAAATTAGTACAGCAATTCTAATGTTGTTTTCAGCACTTACATGTAGAATTATTGTTACTCGATAACATTCACCATTTAGCCTGTATTTTACTATCTACATTTCTTTGATCCTTCCGTCTTTTGACGTTTGTGAAGTTAAATAACTGAAACCTTTATTGTTGCGGGTGAGATTCATCTGATTGAATTATTTCAAATGCATAATAGGTAACACCTGAAAATATTTTCCAATTTTTATACTTCTTGAACAAAATGGATTTTTCAACAATGTTTTCAGTTTGTTCAAATTTTTGTAGACAAGGACTAAAGCCCCCTCAACCCCCTAGGGGGGAAGGAATATATATATTTAAATATAGGCCGAATGGTGACTGTTACACAGTGTGTAAAGTGGCTACTCAAACCAGCCAATGACAGGTCATAAGCCCTAGACTTGTATATTACCTTCTCTAAATGTTTTTTATCTCCGTTATGTTAATATTACAGCTCCCTGGAGGGTTGAATCCAGTCCTTGTCTGCACAAATTTCGACAAACTCAAAAAATCTTTTGGTGATTTGAATTAAGGTTTCAAAATGATACTAATAATTTAAATTGTTAATATTATATTCATAAAAAATATCATAGTGGTAACTGAATTTAATACAAGTAATCACAGTTTTTGCTACCATTCGTGTTTGCAATAATAAAGTCGTGAAGAAAAATAACAAGATCAGACTTAAGACCTCCATATAATTCACCAAACTCACAGTAAAAGCAGTAGAGTTAGAATTTTTAAAGTAGGAATATTTCCATAATTTGCAGGTCTTGATCTTTCGAGTGTAAGGCGTTTTATTATTTATATATGTATTGTTATCGAGCACAAATGTATAAATTAGTTTTACAAGTTATAGACCACAAGATATAAACCAAGTTTATGTTCAATCATGACAAAAATAATACCCGTAATTACTAAAAACCTTCACGATAAAAAATACTGTTATAAAAATACTATAATTTAAGAAAATACCTCACTAAATTGAAATAAATAAATGAAAAAAAACATCAATAATATATTTTTTACATATTTTTTTTAAATACACCTAACAATAAATAATCTGAGTGTCCGGATTTTTCAAATGCAAATAATTGTTTGAGAACTTTGTAAAATAAATACTTTCATTATATATCATCAACAAATGAGGGTACTACTTGCAAACACGGCAAAATCCATCTTTCTTTATTTTAAAAAAATCACAAAGAACTGATACAATACTTAACTTCAACTTTTTTTAAAATTATAATCAGTAAATATTTTATTCATAAGCAGTGATGACATAAGCATAATTATGTCAAGAAACAGTTGTGAAATAATAAACTTAATTTTATTAACTTTGCAATACTCAAGTAGAGGTTGCCATGTTTGCTACAAAGGCGATAATTTAAAAGTTAAGTCTTACAAATTAAGCCATATTTTTAACTGACAATGTTAAAATTATTGTAAATAATTGTATTCTGAATAAGTTTCCATAAATATCTCGCTATTTTAAAATTTTGGATATTGCCGCTTTGTAAGTAGTACCCTCAAATGATTATCACTGTGATTTTAGATTAAGCTTTTGTTTACAACACTTCCGAACAAATTTTGTGTCTGGAACATCCTAAATATTCTTGAAATTTTGATATTTGAAACCAAGCAGCATCAAATCTAAAACAAAATTAAATAAAGATATTATTTATATTATTAATTTAATAACACTTTTTTAAAATTAATTAAAACAATAATATTCCAGAAAAGGTTAACAATTTTTTCTTTTATATTCTCAATAATTTGATTTACCAATTTTTTGCTTACAAATATTTCAACAGGGATAAAAAACCGTTTACGAGAAGAAAATGTGGATGTTTAAGCATTTTCTGGACTATTTTGATTCGTCGTTTGCTAGATATTTATTTTATTTTATTACGGTAATTTACAATAAATTCCTACACGAGTCTTTTCATATACATGTCCCGAATTATCTGGGGATATAGTAGGATTAAGTAATCACTTTACAAGATATGTTACATGTTAGAATATACATTTTTCTTTTTATTCCTCCGTTTTTTTTATTTAAAATGAAGTTAAAAATTTGAAACTTCTATTTATATACCTAAATATGTGAGATTTAAATAAATTCCTTCATCTACAAAGATTTATTACCCTTATAGGTATATTTTTGCATTTAATACTACTATAATAAGCTCGTGATGCATAAGGCAATGTAAAAAATAAACTATTTACTTTTTAAATTTTGTTTGTTAAAGAAATCAAATAATGAACTTGAATGAAATGAATGAAAAATTGCTTAGTGTTGAGATAATAAGTAGTGTTTCTAGAAACAGGTTCTAGTTCCTAGGAAGAAAACATTATGATTCAATAAATAGTCCAGATTTTGTCTCGATGCCCTTATGTATGTCAATGCTTCTTTTCTTTTTTTTTAATGTTTTAAACTATTTTTTTATTGTAATATTTAAACCTTATAAATTGTATACATGGACAATGTCCGTTAATAAATAAATAAATGATTCACAAAAATAAAAAATGATTTCTCACTGTAGTTTCTTTTGTAACTGAAGTTTGACTGAAGTTTCCATAGTTACTTCAGATTTTGTATCCAATTTGCATTGATCCTGAAAATAAAATTAAAAAAATGTTTAAAATTTTTATTAAAATTGCTTTAAAAAACTAGATGTTTTTTTTTTGCACAACAATTAACAATTACAGTTGTGAATTACATCACAGAACACCCGGGCTTGAGAAAAATCACTTTTTTTGTGTTCTCGCTGGGAATCGAATTCGGAACCTTCCGTATATGAGTCAAGCGTCTTGACCACTACACCACGGAGGCCGCCTAGAATTAGATTTATTACAATCGGAATCAAAAGTTTTTGGAACTCTCTGATCCCCTCAACTAAGCATCTTGCGTAAACTAAATTATTCCTAAGAAATACAAACTCTTGAGATCATTGAGACAGGAAGAGAATGTATGGACAGAAGTCAACACGTTCCTAAAACTCGGATCTACATAGAATGTGCAAGAGGAAGAAAATAATTTACTTGATCAATATCGTGAGCATATAGCAAAAATTGTCATGTCAAATTTTGCGATTATTAACCAAATTTTAGTGTTATCTTAATAGTATCTTGAAAGTCTAATTTCTTTGCAAAATTGATAATTGTGTATTGATCAAGTCAGTTATCGAACATTTGCTACAAGAAATATTGACAAATCAGAACACTTCTAAGCTCATACCATAAATTGCTAAAGTTTTGTATGTAAAGCAAAAAAAAACTCAAAATCAAAAGTGCACTAAATAGAAAAACTACGAGATAGTGTAAAAACCTTAGAGTATATGTATATACTCTAAGGTAAAAACTTCAATCTTGATCTGCCAACAAACAAGAAGTCTGCTTTGGTCAGTTTTCGTTGTATACTGACGATATATACCCATGTGAATAAAAAAATTCGCACAAACTTATTAACTTACTTATTTAATAAATAAACACCACACTAGTGAATGGAATAAATATTTTTAGACAATTCCAATACCCTCGCTAATGAAATAATAATAACAAACAAACAAACAAATAAACCATCACGCCGTTTCCCCGTAGGAGTAGGCAGAGAGCATAACCTTTGCATAGACCTCGCTTCCTCTACATTAATACATCTTCTCATGCACGCACGCCAATTATTTTGACTGTTGACATGTCCATCTTCAAGTATTTGATGGACTTGATCGTGTCATGTCTTTCTCGGTCTTCTTCGTTTTCTGCATCCATCAACTTTCGCATCGCAGATCCTTTTACCCGTTCTTTAGCTGTTCATTCACTCTACATGTCCAAACCAACGCAGCACCCCTTTCTTGATTCTGTCGATAATGCATGTCTCAGCCTTACACAGTTCACGGATCTCGACATTTGTGGACCTATCATACATCGTTTTACCACCCATTTGTCTAAGGGATCACATTTCGACAGCATTTAACCTACTTGCATCATTATTTTTCCACTTCCGTATTTCGCTCCCATACATTAGAGTTGGCACTAGTACTCCATTGTGAAATGCTAGTTTTGCCTCCTGCGATAAACATTTGTTTGCCAATGTAGATTTCAGTGCACCGTTTACCCTGTTCCCAGCACTCACCCTCATTTGAATATCTTTCTCAGTCTTTCCATCCCTAGTAAACATACATTCCAGATACACAAATTATAACATATAATTATATTGCTTATGCTAATCATAACGAAATTTTAATGGCCTGTTTTGGTCTGGAATATTTAGCCTCCCTTTTCCTCTTCATAATGTGAGACGAGGATTTGTTTTTGATTTCCACATCTCTACAACTTTCGTTGGAAGTATTGAAAGTTAAAGTCGTTCGAAATTGCAAATCAATTTAACCACTCGTATTAAATACAAATCAATTTTGTATACAATCTTATATAATCTTCAAATATAAGATTGAATACTTATTTGTCCTGTTATACTCACAAGTACCCAAAATTTAATAAGAACCAAAAATTAAAGGCTGTCAATTTTACTATTTCTCATCAAATAAACAATTGATTAATTTCGGTTTTAATTTTAGTGTAGGGTTTTTTTTTAAAACCAATGAAAAAAAAATCATTACGAATTTTGAATTAAAAATTTATATCGATTATATTGATTCGAGAGATTCGTTACTATTTTTAAATATACCTGGGCATAGCTCAGCGAAAATATTGCGTCATCTTCGTAAATATCAAGTCCGGGTATATGTTCGTGAACATCGAAACTATGAACATCGTTATGAAGCCTCCACTGCATACCATCTAAGGCAATCTTCACCCCCGTCAAATGAATGAGGGTGTTAAGCTTAGTCAGATTCGCCACACTTCTGTTGACTCCGTGTTTGAAGGTCAGTACACTGAAAGAATGTGAGAGTATATATTTTTTTTTTCGACAAATTATGACTACCAATCTTACACTTTGTGTATAAGAAATATTCCTTTTGGAAGCCTCGTGTGTTTTGACAAGCATGTTAAAGTTATTTTACAGAGTCTCTCCATCAACTTGTAATAATTTATTTTTATTAAATATTTTGTTTCTAGTTCCCACTAGCTAGGAACTTCCTGTTTTGAGTCAGAAACCATTTTTGGTTAACATACTACAACAGAGATGAAAAACGTCTACAAAAATGTGGACATACTCAAAATATTGTTGACCATTTTTGGTTATAAACATGGACTTATTATTTCAACTAATAAGGTAATTTTGTGAAATTTAGTTTTTTGGTCGAAATAAATTGATTGTTTTTTATGATTATTTTAGTTTATATTGCTTATTATGTCGATGATAATTATGTTAATCAGATTAATTACATTTTTTTATTATTATTATTGTGTTAACTTTGTTAAATAACTAATTTAAGACATGTTTCACTTTTTGTAAAATGTTTCCCTCGGCACGGGACATCCCAGTGAGGGAACATTATTTTGTGTAAAAAAAAGAATACAAATAATGTAAAAGTATAAATAAATATCAAATAAAAAAATTGATTCATGCCTTACTTTTGTATGCAGTTTTGAGAAAAATTTGTAGCCTGTTTTGACAGGCCAATGATGGAATCATCAATGGGAGATAAGTGTGTATCAACTCTTCCATCGGGTACAGCCAGCGGTTCTGAGGGAAGTATTACTCCGGCCATTGCAATTCCTATCTGAACTCCAAGACGACCAAACTGGATAGATCTAAATAATGACATTAAATAACATGTTTATCCTATTTATTTATTTATAAGTGTATACACGGCACAAATGCCTTTTATAAACATAAACATAAACATAAATATAAATACAATTAACATACAGTCATCTATTACAAAATTATGAAATAATATAACTATACATATTACAAAGTTGTTTTATAAATGCTCTATTTAATAACTTTGGGATTTTAATACTTAACATACTTAGGTAGAAAAATAATAAAAATAAAGATAACGCGGTATATTCGAAATAGCAGAAATCATAAATCATTGGTTTGTTGGTATTGTTGCAATGTATATTGAATGCCCTATGAATAATACTAACTGTCTCCTGATAAGAGCTCCTATCCTATCATATATTTAAATCCTATCAAAATATATGACTGAAGTGCCTACAAATACACTCCGTATTTGTTGCCGACTCTTAACAATTCGTCGCTTCAGTTCGTTTTAATCCAACAGACCAAAACACAAATCTGCAAAAATAGAGCTTTAAATTTCTTGTTACGAAATAGGCATAAATAATTACTACAATTTAAAACAAAACCCGTTAACAATTTTTCCTTATTGGAATTTTATAAATAAAGGCTTTTTTAGATCTCCCGTATACTTAACATAATTTCGTTCAAAATGATCAGTTAGACAAAAACGAACTAAAGCAACGGATTGTCAAATATCGGGCGTATCCGGTGGCAACGACGGCGACATAATATGACAATTGTTCAAAACTGACCATATCTGGACCCCGATTATAATTGGAAGTTAACATAGTTATTTTTAGTGGAAAATGTGTATATTGGTATATATTTTTGAAAAATGAGTTTAAATTTGGGTTCAAATCTGCACATTTTTGTACAAATATATTTTTTGCTTTTTAGAAAGTTGAAGATAACTCTTAATTTTCTATTGAAACAAGGGCTCTGGTAGCAACTCGCGTCACTTCACTGTCGATAGGCAACATTTGACGATTGTCAAAAATCAAGCGTATTTGATGAGAGATAACAATGGGAAGTAAACAGATTTGTCTTCAATTTTCTCTAAAGAAAAATGTTTTTTTCAGTTCGAACTCGTCGGTAACTATCTATAAATATTTTCAAAAATTTTATACGAACATACACATTTTCGTTAAAAAAAAATTAGGTATTTGAGGGTAACGATTTTCGTAGAAACTCGCAAAATTTTACTATCGAAATTTGTCGCGTCTTGACGATCAACAAATGCCGAGTATGTTTGTATGCACCTTAACTTATTTAAATGTCCAAATTATCGTAATAACACAAACGGATACACTAAATAATACAATCTTTAATATACGAAGAATCAAATACTGAAAATTTAACCATTAAAGACAGTAAATTAAATTTCGCCATGTTTTTTATCCGTCTATTTATTAAACGGAATTCGCGCAATTGATCGCTCGAGATAAATAATCTCCAAACATAAAACAATTCATTTGATTTATTTCTAAAAAATATATCGAAAACATTTTATTTAGATCCTCGGGTTGATAAAACAATAATTATTAATGATGGTAGATATTTAGAGGTTCATAATATAATAGAATAAAATAAATTTAAATCTTAATTGTACTTCTCCGAAGTCTTCTAAGATATTCCAATAATTATTATGATGTACATAGACTTCTCCAATTTTTATTATTTTACTTTTCGCATACAATACACTTATATAAAAAATATATTATGAACAAATAACCATTTGTATAAATCATACTGATCTGCATATTTACAGTTTGTCAGTAGGTAATGTATATGTATAATCATTTTATGAAATCTTTTCATAACGTAGAAAAATTTTTTTTAAAAATTACTTGTTGTAAAAAAAAATTTATAATTAAAAATTTATTAACATTTAAAAAATTGGTCAGGAGACTAATAAATTAATATACCTTTTGATGATGGAGCTTTATACACATTTTTTTAAATGATATCAAGTAAGAAAATTAAATTATTTTGATTCGTGAAAATTAAGAGTTACAATTCGCCACCCGCTCAAAGAGACGCCCTTTTGGACTATTGCGTAGAACAAAAGCATTCAAATGGTTTGAGTTTGTTAAACAACAAACGTGTAACGGACGGTTTCTGTTTGCGCTTGCAAATCTCAACCTACGGCCCGTTGTATTGCTGTAAACTGTGGCTAACTTCGTGATTGAATGATATTTTATTTTATTTATTATATATACGGCCTAAGCCAATTACAACAGTTACATGAAGAAACATAAATGCAAGAAACTGAACAAAAAGAACATTAAACTATTTAGCAAAGACAAACAAGGGCAAAACCATAATTGTAAACAATATATTAAAAAAAACGAAAGACCTAAAACTTTGAGCTCAACCATGCCAATCCAACTTCGTCCCACACTGTTTAGTCGCAAAGAGATCTGCGAAAAGCCGGAAGATATATCCCAAAAAATTCCAAGTCGTGTGATGAATTGACTAATCTACACATTCTGGACATTGGAGCATAAAAACCAAAGTTGCTCTTAGAAGATTTTATAAATAGCAGATTTTGACTTCTGGTGACACGGTTGGGGACATGAAAAGAAATTGATTGCTACAGAAATGGGACATCACTTAAAGCATTAAGTATTTTGAAAATGCATATAAGGTCCATCTCAGGAATTTTTAAAACACAAATCTTAAAAAATTTATGGCGCTGATAATACGATACATATTATTTTTTTTGAAAAATTTTGGCTTTTTTATAATATATTAACAAAAACCACTGAGCTTCCTCATTATAAATATTTTCGTTTAGGTAGGTAAAAAAAATTCGCTAAAATCTCAATAAAAGGATGCAAAATTAGAACTAATTTAAACAAGTTACAAAAGTTATTTTTTAACAAACCAAAACAAATAAACTATTACGCCGTTTCGTTGACAGAAGATAGAACGCCACACCACTCTGTATTTGCTACCAAACCTCTCATCTACTGTATTATTCTCATGCACGCAAAACAATCATTCCGACTTTTGACATGTAGATTGTACATGAAATGAACTTTTGCTAGCAGTTTTTGTATGTTATGTTCCCGATACATGCGGGTCAAAGGTGTATGTTACGGTGGCGAACGGTGACGTTTTTAATCAATAAGCTAATTTTTTTATAATTTGCACCTGCATGTACACATATATAAGTAATAAAGTAATACAAAAAATAAACACTGTGATTTTTTGAGTTTTTCTGTGATTTCTCGTGAATACAAAATCATCTCTCCGCTTCAGCTGCTGACAACAAAAGACGGTATTGCTTATTTATATTAAAATTATTATTACCAATACTGAACTAATTAAATGTTAACGACAATTTATAACTTTGCGATTCATTTATTAAAATATTCAATGACATTCATTAGATACATTCCTAATAATATTGCAATAAAAATTCTAACACTGAGCACCACCATGTGTCCGCCACCGTCCGCTCCGATTCCTCCTAAAAATAAATAATGCGGCGGACGAAAAAAATGGTGTCATACGTCAACTGTATACTATCAAAGGAAATTGTTCTTAGGAATTAATGTTAGAAATGCTATTCTCCAAATAAAGAAGCTTTAAATAATACCTGTAATCTGCGAGCTCAATTAAGGAATGTTAAAATGCAGTATATATTTTGGATGAAAAAATAAGCTAAAGATATCGACCAGTTTTTTTCCCCACTGAAAACGGTCGGGGTGCAGGTTTATTAATATATATGTATCAGAAGCGTGCGGTAAGGTTTTCGATTAGGGAAGCAGTTATTTAGTACTAGGTACATAGAAAGGTAAAATTTGTGCCTACTAACACAGCAATTAAAATTCAGTCGTGTGAAATAAACTGAAAATCAATTTATACCATGATTTCATCATAAAAGTGGTATATTTTGTAGTTAAATATTATGATGGCATCGTGATAACCGGTTTAAGTTTATTTTTTTTTTGTAAAACCGTCACAATACATGAAAAATAAATCTGGATGGGTTTGTTCGAATTAGTTCCACAAATATCTGTATTTGCGCATGCGCAAACTTTTAAAATTTTGTAATGAGGGTACGTCTTAAAGGAACTTAAACACTTACGCAGTTCCATATTCCAGAATCAAACAGAGCGCAGTGTATTGTATATTTTGTACCTGTACACGCATAACGGCGCAGTCGGAAGGTTGTATGTGGGGCCGCAAGTTTTTAGAAGTTATTAATTAATGAACATTGAACCTATCTCAGATCACTACAATTAAAACCACAAACTAAAAACAAAATATTTATTGTATTTATTTAAAGGACTAGTTAACTTATAGCTGATTTTGAGAGGTCAAATATTAAAGGAATCATTGGTTCCATCCACTATATGGACGGACCGCGCATGATATGAATGTATGTTTTTTTAGAATGATACGAGTATGTGACATTAGTTTATAATATAATAAAATTAAATTGTTTTTTTTTTCTTCCCATAATTAAAAGTACCATAGATTATTATTATCGATAGTGAAAAACAATAATAAGCTGCGCCAGGTGCGAACCGTGCATAGAAGCGATTATGCACAGCTTACCATTATATTTGACTAACCATTGTAAGTTTATTTACAGAAAAACAAATAAATAATTAATATTTATTTTATATCATTTCAACGGTTTGTATTTTTATCCTAATATCAATTTTAATTTTAATTAAGCGCTCTCAGCGCCCGCGGTGAGCCAAGAAACTAGCCGATTATTCCAGCTTATTTTTTCATACAAATAAGTATACTGTATTTTGAATGTATTTATCTCAGTGCGGGTTTTTTCTCCTAGATAAAACTTGCAGATTACACAAATTATTTGAAGATTCTTGATTTGGAAAACCGTATTTCAAACATTGTTTCTTAAGGACTATTTTTCTTTGAGATGGTACTTTTGACATAAGACCATAATTACTTTCATGCTTCATATTGCAGGACATATAGCACTCTATGCGGCCGTTTTAAGCACTAGTAATTACTAGAACAATGCGGCCAGTTGTCATTTTAATCGAATGCCTAAAATATTAGCCAATAGGCTGAATTCATAATGATACTTTTTATTTATTTGTTAATGAATTATATATTAAAATAATGGATAATATATCTATATAATAAAATATATCACGGAGTCACATCGTTTGAGTTGATTTCATAGGTGAGAGTTGTTGTATCACACAGAACCACAGAAAAATATCAATTTATAGTATATATTACTTACATTATATTATGTATCTCCTTTGTAGGTACAAATATATGATATTTTTTATAGCTTACCTGTAAATAAAATCACCATTCGCCACTGAGCTGCACATAATCACTTAAATGTACGATTCGCTCCTAGTATGTTATACTGCATTGTTTGACAATAAAAGCAGTTTGAAAATATCCCGCTGTGTGTGTGTGTGTGTTCTCAATCACGCATTTCTATGTATTTAATTGACGGTGGTATTTATTTTTAAAATACATACATAATTTATTATTTAAAAAAATTAAATTTATATCGAAAACAACACAGTGTTTCGTCGGGGAATCAAATTAAAAACAACATCCTCGTTTTCTGTACCTATCAACATTCAGATGTAAAGAGTTTAAGTCGTTCTTTCGCTGTCCATTCGCTCCACATGCCGAAACTAACGCTGCACTCCTTTCTCGATTTTGGTTATAACGCCTTGCATACCACACGGAACTCGACATTCGCGTATCTATCGAAGATAGTTTTAAGACGCATTCGCCTGAGAGATCGCATTTCAGCAATATTAAAGTACAATTCATTAGTAATAAAAACATACATTGGATAATGCGGATGGTAGTAAGGTGGTGACGCCAAAATACGTGGAACAATTATAGCATTACGTGATTCATAATACTGAACTTCCGTTAAGTCGATTTCCGGTGGTATCAATCTGAAAAAGAAAAAAAATTAAACTTTGATTACAAAAAAAATTGTCTAGTCTTTTTCATAAATATGGTGGAACCCTTAAATTATTTTGTGGTACCTAGGTTTAAGAACTATAATAAGACCTATTGTTTGTTTTGGAACTATTTTTTGTGGCGCAGCCACCAGTCTGATGAATCTGTTAGAGCAGTCTTTTTCAAAATGGGTTAAAGTGCCTTTTAGTGGGCGCTGAATGCCTATAGAGTGGCAGTAGGAGACCCAGGGCCCATATGAACTCTACGGAGCGGCCGATGTAATCAACTCACGGTGGAGTGCTTGAGATTGGCTGGCCATGTAATAAAAATGGACGACGAAAACCCCATAAAATGCCTAACTCAAGCAAAAACTCAAACTAATGACGACGATGCCCGGGAAGGCCAAAAATGCGATGGGTGCACTGCATTAAAGCGAATATGACAATGTGAGGAGCTGGTAAAGAAGGGCAGCAGACCGCCTGTCCCAGGGCTGTCGAGCTTATGATGATGAGAATGTCCAGAAAAAAATTGAAGACGTTGAGGCATTGTCTAGGGAGGCAATGACTGATTTTAAAAAGGGTGAAAAATTATGTTTTCCTCATATTACAAACAATTATTTTCCTTTATTAGGTCCTTTTATCAAAACCGAATACCACTCCTTACTCCATACATAACTTCACAAACATCAACAGATGAAAGAATTAAAGAAATAAAGATGTTTAAATATGAGCAGAATGCCGAATGTTACACAGTGTGTAAAGTGGCCACTTAAACCAACCATTGACAGGTCATAAGCCCTGTAGATGCTTTTGCCCTTTTCTTAAATGTTCATCATCACTGTTGTAATATGTTAATAAAACAGAATAACGTCGGCCGAAAACAAGTTCCATGAATTTACAAATTATAAAAATAATATAACTTTATATGAAAATTGATTTTAATCTTATTCCAACCCAGTTTTTCTTTTATTTAGCACAGCGGCTGCATGTTACCAAACGCGTTACCATTTGGCTATTTTTAAGTAATTTTGACCCTGACATCGACAATCTTGTTTAAGTGCATTAAGTTCATCCTTCACATTAGATAACTTTTAAAATGCTTTGTTTTAATTTTAATAAAAACGAATGCGTCATAGGTAATTGCTCTGATTAAAAAGGCTCGTTTAAAAGGCATGTTAATAATTAACGAATTTCTGAAATTAGGATAAGTATGGCTTATTTAAAAATGATAATTGCAGTAGCTGTTTTTAAGATGGGCAATATATTAAAATTTGAGGGCTCTAGAAAACTTTACATTGTCAAAGTGGGCGATAGGCGAAATAAGTTTAAGAACCATAGGCGTAAGAAGGTGAAAAGTCATTGGTCAAAATAGTTAGTGCAAGTGTACCAAGTATTTCAATTTACAAGTAATATGAAAATACAAGTAGATGCCTAAGTAAATAATAGGTTGCTTCATGGTTTTTAAACCTGAATACCACAAAATAATCATAGGGATCCACGGTATTTATGAAACGAAATCGACGATTTATAAAAAATAAATAAAAAAATTCACATAAACGAAAAAACCAGAGAAAGGTGAAGTCTGTGAAGGCATTTACGGGGCTTATGACCTGTTATTGTATGATTCAAGCGATCACTTTACACACTGTATAACATTCACCATTCTGCCTTTATTCAAAAATTCATTAAATTGGATGAATCTCACACGCATCAGTAAAGGTTTGAGCTCTTTAACTTCAAAAACAGTGCCGAGAACTATGTTGAGTTTAATTTCAGCCCGTCGGCGTCGTCTCTGTTTAGTTTTGATTAAACATTTACACATTTTTTTAAACAAATCACGGTTTACCCTGAAGATGGCACCTGCATTTTGCAATATTAGCCGAAACGTCAGAACGAATCCAACTTAAACGGGATCACTTAAAAAAGATACGTATTGATAACAGTCAGCGTGAAAATCTACGCATCTATTTAAACTCAAAACAGCATCAATAAATAAAGATTACAACGGGGATGGAGAATACCTTAAAGAAGGGAATATGTAAGTCTAGGCATTTACAGGGCTTTTGACCTATCATTGGCTGGTTTAAGTGGCTACTTTTCACACTTTGTAACATTTTGCCTATGTTTGAATATCCATTTTTCTTCCATTTGTTAATTTTAGTGAAGTCAAGGAGGTGAAACCTTTAATGTTGTGAAGAGATTCATCTGACTGATTATTTCACATACTAGGCAACGCCTGAAAACAATTTTCTAATTTTTAAACTTCTTCTTGAACCAGTTGGTTTTATTACAATATTTGAGTTTGTCCAAATGTTTGTGGACAAAAGACTGAAATTCCCACCCCCGGGAGTCATTACGATTAACACATTACAACTGGGATGGACAATAATTTAAAGAAGGGAATATGGAAGTCTAGGTATTTACAGGGCTTATAACCTGTCGTTGGCTGGTTGAAGTGGCCCCAAAAAAAGTTTGAGTGTAGTAGTATTTATAGTAAGATGCAATCAGTACATTTTTTTTTTGTTTTTCATTACCTTTCTTCAGATTTAAGACTACTGAGATATATTTTTTGCTTTCGATCACGGTCAAAATCAAATCCGAAACCAATGTTTTGAAAAAGGTTGTGTTTTTGTATGAGAAGCGTAGAATAGTGTTCTTTCAAATAAGATGGCTGGAGCGTAAAGGATGGTAACTCCACTTCCAGCACCATGACATCCACCTTAAAGAAAATAATAATTATCATAAAATTGACAAATACAATGAAATACTTATCTATCTTGAAGGGTACAGGATATAAATCAAATATGAAAACGGGTAACAGGAAGGAATAGAAAAGTTTTGAAGAGGCCTTTGTCCAGCAGTGGAAATAATAAGGCTGAAGAAGGAGAAGAAAAAATAATATAAATGATAAATGTCAAAAAAGTATGTTTTGAGATAAATGTTCTTAAGTTTTCAAACCTCTTGGGCATTAAAACAAATTTATAAGTGTAAATCAATCAACCTGCCTAATGTAAATAGGTTATACTAATGATGTAATAAAACAATAAGAAATGAGAAAATGTTTGAAAAGGCTATAAAAAATGGAAAGTGGAGCTAGGTAGAAGTAAAATGGATTGTCTCATTCGCCTAAACCAATATTGAATCAACCGCTCCACAAGTGTAAGGCTTATGTTAGGTTTTTGTTATTTTTTTTTAATGTGCGTTTTGTAATATAAATAACATAGATGTACAAATATAATCTATACCTGGTTTTTAAAACTGTAAATATTTTGTTAATTATCTCTGATTACTAATGTAAAACATTTCAAAAAAGTATATTGTTAAGTGTCCTCGGCACGGGTAACCCCAGTGAGGTCACAATATTTTTATTATTAATTATAGTTTGTAAGAAAAAATATGAAAAAATAAATAAATAACTTACATTTTCACTTAAGTTACTAATTAAAAATACTTGGTACACTTCCACTTATTTGTTTGACCAATTAGCGCTTTCAGACTAGCCTGAAGATGTCCTTTAGAGGGTGAAAACGCTAATTTGTCAAACAAATAAGTGGACGTTTACCAAGTATTTTTAATAAGTAACTTATATGTAAATATAAGTTATTAAATAATTCCAATGGAATTCCATCAAGAATTGTCAATAAATTATTTCAATCAAATAGGTTATACTGTTTTAGATTATCTGAAACGGTTTTCATCGATATTAAATTATCGCTTTGTTTCCAGTATTTAATTGATATCCATCTACTGTGTGCATTTTTTTTTTGTTCAGATTTCTTGTAAATCTTTCCTCTGTGTCAAATTTTAACAGAAAAGCTGATCATGTAAACTACGGTCAAAATGCCATTTTTAGTTTAAAACACATCAAAAATTATATCCCGTATTATATTGATACTTCTTACAAAAAAACAATTATGAATCTGAAATACATCATCTGCACATATTTAGTGATTTTACACAAAGAAAATATCTTTTTGAATTGAATTGAGAAAGTAGACAGCTTTTAATACTTAGAGTTCACATAACTGAGGATGGAAGCATGCACAGGGAGCTCGCAACCCGCCTAGTCCGCTAGTCTGTACTCGGTCAAAACAAACTTCCGATTATTCACCTCCTGTCTAATACCAGTACTCCTAGTAATATGGGTGTGAATCTTGGCACCTCACCAAAGCTTAAAACACCAACTTCTGATTTCTCGAGTAAGTGCTTGAGAAGAAAATTAAGTAAACATAAACAAATTCATTCTTAGTTAATGTTAATTCTTTCGATGATGTCCTGTCGACCTCGAAACAGATCAACGTATGTATGAATCTTAATTCAAGAGGTTTAGATACATGTAAGAAAAGGGTTAATTATAGCATTTAAAAAAACAGAATCGCCCTAAATCTTCACAATACCAAAGTGTCTTAAAAATTATCTTAAAAATTTCAACGACATATTCCCAAGAGTAATTTATTTAGCTTGTAACCTTTTGCAGTAGATGATTTTCCAGTGGGTTATTGATCCATTGCGCGTCTTTGATTTTGTTCATTGTAGCTGTTTTCAAAGATAGAAACATGTTGTGAATCCTTTGGTGTTTATAATCTTTGTTTACATATTCCCTTGTACAATTCTCCACAATGGCATTGACAGCTAATGGCAACATTTTGTACAGAAGAGACGTGCAAAACTCCCATCTTGGTGCTTGATATGAAGAACCTAAAAAATATTTATAAGTTTATTATTGATTGAATCGGCATGAGCTCTGTAGAATTAAATTATTCAATATAAAAACAGTCACCACGGCGCAGTTGGTTAGACGGCCAACTGTGAAATTAGCGTCGCAGGTTTGAATAACGCCAGTTTCAATTTTAAAAAAATCAAGAAAGATTTTTTTTTCATATGGTCTGGGTGTTGTGGTGTATTTTTCATAACCTCCTTTTACATTTCCTCTTTTTCACCTACTAACAAGCCTTAGAGACTTGGCGGGTCTTAAAAAATAAGTGATTAATAAAATACTTTGATTTTAGGCTACTTGAGTTGATTTTAAAGCATTTCTAATTTCGAAAGGCATCAATCCTTCCATTTTTTAGATTAGACGGACGAAATAAATAAAATATCAAAGTTTGCACTTTTTAAAAACATGCATTGACATTGACTGGATTCAACTCCCTGGGGAGCTGTTAACCTTAACACATTACAACAAAGATGAAGAACAATTTGGAAAAACTCAAAATATTGTTGATAGATTCACCTGGTCCATGAAAAAGTATACAAATTGAAAAAAACATTTTCAGGAGTTGCCTAGTATGTAGGTGAAATAATTCAATTAGATTAATCTCACCCGCATAAATAAAGGTTTCAGCTCTTTAACTTTACAGACATCAACAGATTAAAGAATTGAAGGAATAAAGATGTTCAAATATGGGCAGAATGGTGAATGTTACACGGTGTGTAAAATGGCTACTTTAACCACAATACCACATTGTAAAACGAGGCTCGCACAGAGACATGCATATTTTATAGGCCCAAAAATGTTTTATTCTCTTTTTACTGATAATATTTCATTGATTCCAAACTTTCCAAATTTTCCTTATTTTAAAAAACATGCACTATCCTGGATTCAAACTAAAGATATAAACTCTTTTTTCTATGACTTATTTTGTTGCCTTTTTATAATAAGGAATATTTTTGTGTTTTTTAAAAACATTTTTTATTTCCTTTTTTAATTACTTTAAACAAAAACAATACCATATTGTTTTTTACAGAATACATATTTTATTTTTTCTTTCTTATGTTGTCCAAAAATATTACAACTGTCCATTGTTTATTAAAGGAGCAAAAATTCATTAACATTTTCTTGTATACCCACGAACAGGCTGTGCCTTTGTGGGATTTTTGTTTACGATTTTTCTATTAATATGTATTTCGTTGATATGTAATTAATTTTTTTTTTAATACTCTGTTTTATTATTATGTTTATTGTAATAAAACAAAAAAAATAAATAAAAAAAATAAATATATAAATAACCAGCCAATGACAGGTCATAAGCCCTGTAGATGCATAGACTTCTATATTACCTTCTCTTAAATGTTTTTCATCTCTGTTGTAATGTGTTAACACTTACTGACTATTTTTCTCTTAAAATTATATAGGTTTACAGTACATGTGAAGAATAATCTAACAAAATGATAAGAAAAAATTCCCACATAATCATAGCCAGTGCGTGAATGTATGAACAAAATTACACATACATACGGATGTATACACGCACACACACATACTTATCCATACACAACATACATGTGCATATACAAAATATACAAACATACTTGCACACATATAAAAAGATACAAAATGTAAATTTTTTACTAAAAAAAGTAACATATTTAGCTAGCAATTTAGCTAAAAAAATCAAGAACTCTCTTTCAGTGGCTAATTTTTTAGCACATTTTTAAAACTGTAATTGGTTACACTTTTCATGTCTCTCACATTATTAGCAAATACATTATATTATATTCCTGGAGCGAAGAAGAGTGCATATCTTTTTCCCAGCCTAGTTTTACAGAGAGGTGCTTTGATTTTCAGGTAAAGTCTCTAACTGGTTCGATTTTGATTGGTTTTAAATCAGTTTGTACGCATGTGTATAAATTTCAAAACCTGCAGGCAATACACTCTTCTGTTATCCATTATTTCAATTTCTTTCAATAATAAGCTGATAGAGTAAGATGACCATCATTTTCTAACAGCAGCTAAAGAGCTCTTTGAACAAACTAAACAATAAAATATAACTGAGCTCTTTCAACTAGAATCCTTAAAATGTATCCATAAATTATTTACTGATGTAATTGTAGACGAACTACTAACTTTAAATTTTTTTTAGTAAACATGGACACAATACGAGAATATCATATACAACATTCTAAAGGGAGACGAGGACAGTCGAGACTATTAAGCCAGGGACTGAAATTATACGATGAACAACCAGACAAAACCAGAAACTACCGGATATGTGTTTTCTGAATGGACTTAGTCCGTTAATAAATAAATAAATAAAACTATACTAAGATTCAAACACTCTTTACAAGAGATATTCAAAATATTATCATTAACAAAAGAATGTGAAAGAATTTTTTTTAGTGATTGTAATCCGTAGGGGTTTATATATAAATACACTCAAAATAATGTACTTGTTTTTATTTGTTTATTTATTAATTCATACAAATACATACATATTTAAAAAAAAATAAACTCTATGGATCCAAGGGCCTTGAGTTTATAATACCTAACACCTGTAGATGGAAGAAGCTTTGCCTTCCGAAACTAGTAATAATAGAAACAATATTTATAAAAGATATGTAGGGCCTTGCTTATAGACCAAGTATAAAATTGTGAAAAGGCATAGTGGTAGAATAAGGATGGAATGGTAAAAATCTCTAAGCCTCGCATAAAGTTTTACTCAGTATAAAGCTGTGATATTGACCATAGTTACTTAATTCAAGTTTATACCTGGGTCCAACGTGATAAGCGCTGAAAGAAACCCACAATCATTTATCTGTTAAATTTTTCCTTTGTTAAATGGATTGTATTTATCTCAAATTTCAATAATTTAGTAAACATGCTATTTTTCCAGAGAAATATCGTTTATGAGTGTAAAATGATCATAAAATTTTCGAAGGAGCTTTGAATGTCAAATTTTATCAGACGAAAATAAGTCTACTTACTTAAAAGAAAGTGATCAAATTCCTATCCGCTAATTTAGTCGAACGTTCAACATAGCACGGCAGCATTAAATAACATATGAATTTATTAATAATTTTTCATTTATCAATAGGTAGGTAAACACACAAAACAGTCACCATGAAGCCGACTAATCGCCACCCGATTACTTTAGCAAAAACTACATCTGCGAGTAGAAACTAAATAAATAAAACCAAAAAAGGGAATAATAAATAAGTATACCCACCTAATTTTACCGGACCAAGTGGATTAGTGCGATATTTGTGAAACGAACCCGTGCATTACAGACACACTTAATCATTTTTAGAAAAACAATTTATAAGATGATATTTCTTTTAATAAATAATAATTTATAACATTCAACTTTGTGAAAGTTCGTTGTAATTTAAAATAAAAATAAAGCGATACTTTAATCATCACATTTGGAATAACAAGTGACAGGTTTCATCGCTTTCACAAAATCATTAATTTTTTTAGAAGACATGTTGATGAATTTCATCTAAGTAAGTAATCAAAGTTATCGCACAAAAAATAAGAGAGAAACTTTAAAAAATGCGTAATGTTGATAAAATTCGTAAATCAAAATAATGGGACAGGTATAAAATAACCGCCGCAGATAGATTAGAGATTGGATATAATACGTGGATCTACTGCTTTGTGACCTGTAACCCGACGAGCTGCGCGTACGTTATTTCGCAAATGAGGATAGAAAGACGGTCGTGGAGAGGTGTGGAGGGGTAATGAAGAAACAAGGACAAAAAACTTTTTAAGTTAAAAAAATAATTAATAAATCATTATTGTGATACAGATACTGTTGAAAAATCCATAATAAATCAATTTGTTAAAATTATTTTATAAATTCACTTTTTTTTAAATTACGAAAAAAATACACTTCATTTTTTTTACATGTTTTGAATTATTATAGATATGGTGCTTGCTAAAATATATGTAATGCAAAGAATTTTTTTTTTTAATATTTCAAAATTTCATTTTTGTCTGTTTTCAAAACTTTGACCACTAAAGCCATTTTTAAAAAAAGTCAACTAAATGCTATTATTATTTTTTTTCTAAAAAGCAACTTTTGACACGTTCCTGAATTCGAAACTTGAAAAATATGACACCCTACTGATCATGTTACCTTTATATAACAAACAAAAATTATCAAGGTATGCTGCAATTGGAGTACCAATGCAGTGCCCTACGCACCATTAGGTGCGGAAAGGGAATGATGATGATGATGATACAAACGTCATTAACCTATAAATGGTTTTTTAAAATTTTTTTTTTTAATTGTTTACCTGTTAATTTTGAGGTGTACTCGTGAAGCACTTGTATATAAGAACTCGACAGGTACGGAAGATACTCGCGTACTAAAGTCCAGATTAAGTAGTTATTTAAAATACTGAAAAAGAAAAACAACTTGAGTATTTTTTATTTACTAATTGGCAATTCAAAATCCATTTCGTCAGTTTAACATACAAATAATTTTATTTACAAATTAATTTATAAATGCCATTAGTGGAAGTCAACGGGATTAACGTACAAGTAGGCGAGAGTGCTGGCTGCGATAGGTTTTCCTGGGATGCTATTCTGAACCCCTCTCGCGGCACGAGAAAACATTTTTTTTCGTGTATTTTTTATGTAAATACACAAAATGATACAACAGCGAGAGCGTTTGGAATACCAGCCCCGGAGGCGTCTTGTGATGTCCACGTGGTACTTAGGATGTGGAAAAATAAATATGGAGGTTTATGCATTAACAAGACTTATGGATTCTCATTAGCTGGTTTAAGTGATCACTTTCAACACTGTGTAACATTCCTTATTCTGATTCCTTATTGACTTTATCGTCCATTAACATGGATATATAAATATTTCATTCAATATCTTTATTATCTTATTTTTATTTTGTAATTTTAAGTATTTAATAACATTTCATTTATTTGGATATTATTTTTTTATTTTGAACATCGTTTCATATAAAATTATTATTTTAAGTAGTTCATTGTTTTTTTCTACTTGAATTGTTGTTTTTTTTTATTTCAAGTTCTTTTATACTTTTTATGTTAATTATTATAAGATGGGCACAATCTAAAAAAACATAATAGATTATTGAATGCGCATGTTAACAAATGTAATTTGAATTTAATAAAAATAAAAATAAAATATTACATTCTTCCATCGGTTATGGGTGAATATTGGCTGAAAGGCAAATGTTCCAGAATCTGTAAAGTATATTTTCATAATCACCTTCTGTCTGTAGTTGATATGACAGCCGAGAGATGCCTCACGTAAAATGGCGATGGAAGCAGTATTCTAGTGGCATCATTTATTCGTCCTCTCGGAAAAAGGGCACTCAATGTATCTTGAATCGGTAACTGTTTAAAAAAAAAAAAAACATTTAATTAATTTTATCAATAATTATTTCTAAATCTGCACACAGTGATGCATAGGGCACTGTATTGATATTCTACTGCTGCGTATCTGGATCATTTATATATATATATTTTATAATTATATAACTTTTTGTACATGTTATTAATTTGTACGTTGGTGGGCTTATTGCCAAATGGCTATTTCTTCCATCCAACCAATAAAATAAAAATAAAAATTTAAAGTCTAATTTCAATAAATATCTAATATAAAAAAAGCTGAAGGTAAGTATATTAAAATAGAAATAAATGTATTTATAAAAAAATATCTTTAATTAATACCATTACTTAATTGAAAAAGGGAAAAAAGAGGAAACAGGCAATAAGGAGAGATTAGGGAAGAGAAAGGAGATGTTTCTTCAGACGTGATTTAAACAGAGGTACTGTAGTAACATCTTTAATGGTGGAAGGGAGATGATTCCACAGTCGAGCCGCATGGGCACTATATAAGTAAGATAAGATAGATTAGTTAAGTAAGTATCTTTGTAAAGGTTAAATATTTTTTTTAGCCAAACAAGTTAAATTGTTTTTAAAATACAACATCAATGACTTTCATTTTAATAATTTAATGGTAAAAATAATTTAAGACTGTGTATGCAGTTGTGTATTTTCGTTCTGATTTTTACACTTGGTGAAAAATTCAAAAATTTTGATGAAAAATCATATCTTTTTTTTTTACTATAACAGGTCAACGGCCCAATTACAGTCGTGAATTTCAGCACAGAATACTCAGGCTTGAGAAATATAACTTTTTTTGTGTTCTCACCGGGAATCGAACCCGGAACCTTTCGTGTGTAAATCGAGAACAGTTCGGGTACTAAAAATATTTTGACGTAACTGAAATTATCGTGTCGCGACGCGTCGGTATTGAGCGGTTGCGCCTGTGTCAAAATAAATATTGACGTAGTTATACTTTTAAACAATTATCTTAAAATAAAAATGGTTTGGGTGACTTTGTTTTTGCTTGTGTTTGGTGTTCGTTATTATAAATATAATTAGCAAATAATATTCTAATTACGTTTGCCCACCTGCTGAAAATCAAATGATATTTTGTGAACCAGATTCATCATCATCATCAACTAATCAAAACTTTAAAAACGATTAAATATAAAATCGTGTCAATACTAAGCTTTATTTATAGAGATTTTATAAGGCACCGCTGATTGAATAAACAGCTTTTTATAATAAATGTCTTTGGAAATTCTAGACATGATGAGCAGATGTAGGTTCTGCAGAGCAGATGATGAAACACCTTTAAACATGTTATATGAATGTGCTGCTTTATATCACAAAATAAGCCCCACGTACGGTGAATTGCTGGTTAAACAAGAAGATGTAAAAGCGCTCGCCCCATTTCTAATAGCTCCATACTTAAGGAACTTATGCTTGGAAGTGGAGATTTAACAATATATCTTTGCCTTGGATCTAAAAGCGCCAATCTCGGATTTCATTTTTTTCTTGCCAACATTTTGTAGAGGATCGATGTCAATTGAAAAACATATATATTAAACAAATTTATTTACACACTCATGTGTTGTAGTGTTTTTTAATTTATAATAGTTTCAAACACCTCATACAGTTTATTATAACGTCACAAAATAGCTGTAAAATAACTCTGCTGTATGTTGTGATAAACGACAATGGCGCTTTAAGACACAATCAACAAATATATAAAAGCACTGACCCTCCATTCATTAACCCGGCTCCTCGAAAGCCGGAGCTTGGAGGACGAACAAAGATTTACGGGGAAACGTCCCAACAAATTTAGTCTACACAGGTCGCTGTGACATCAAGAGCTTATTTGGCACTGACTTTTTGACGTTATGTTATTTTTAAGAATAATCTTTATTTCAATTGTAAAGTGTTCTAAACCACAACTTTGATAAAAAGCATGTTTTGATTGAAAATTTCAAATACTTATACCTTAATTCGGACTACTTATGGTTCTACATATGGATCTAGGTTTTTAAGATAATTCCATCGTTGTTTGACACCACTGAATAATCATTTTATGCTATTATTTATTAATTACTATTTATCATTCACTAGGCAAGTCTGTGTCAAATAAAACAAATGGGCATACACATAATTTATTAAATAATTTTCTGAGCAATAAATTTTATGGAATTCGTAAAATTATAATTAGAAGAAGATTTATATTTTGGATATTTGTAGCACTAACTTTGTAGATCATTGATATATATTATATTTTTAAGGGTTAAATAAAATAATTTTTCCCTATAAAGTCTAACCCTACCTTAAACACAATTACCCCCTCCCATATTCTTATCGACACCCACTAATATGTTCACTGTATAAAAAAAAACATTATGTATGTTTACCTATTAAATAACACTGAAGACGGCAACGTGTTGTTGCTGTAACTAGTCGTGTAAATGAATAAAGTGGTTTATAAAACAATGTTATTTTATTTTTCTCAGAAAAATATTATAAAAAAAGAATAGCCTCTACAGATATAAAGGAATACATCAAACTATCGAATTTTAAGATTTAATCCGTGCATTTTTATCTAATGTTATTAAGTTTGTAAGATATATTCGTTTATTTTCATATCTGAATAAAATACGTATACAAAACTCAGCAAATAATGTATGTTATATTTTTTTAGTATAACGAAAGTAATAAAAATGTGAAATTATAATATTACTAACTTATTTATTATTTAAACAAATATCTTCAAAAAAAAAATAGGGCAGTGGCGTAAGGTTAGTTTCAAACATAAATAATCAGCAAAAACAACAAGTTTATGTTATTAACTATAGTCAAATATGACCTTTTTATGATTCTACAACAGAGCTGAAAATAAGATTTTAATTACGTAATTTATTAATCCATTTTGAGAATTCAACGAACAACATCAAAATCAAAAACCAAATCGATGCCAAAACCCACGGAAGAACAACACCCCACCGACAGAGTTGACATCTTCAGGTCTCCAAGTGGAATGACAAGCGGTGCCCTGGTCATCAGCTCCGACCTCTCAGGAGTAATGGATGCCAGTCTTTGCTCGTAACCGAAGACATCGTCAGCGAAGATCCCAGCATCACGACTGTTGGCTCCCAAGAGAGAAACCGTGTCCCGCATCAGGCGTTTATACGCCATCACAATCTGAAAAAAAAAAAAAACATAATTGTAACCTAATTTGTAGATAATCTTTTGATATTATAAACATACTTATATTTTATGTACATACTTATATATTATGTACATTCTTATGATATTATATACACACATTCCCCGTCCCTTTTTTTAAACATATGTACTTACAAAGATTCAAAAAGGATAAAGAAGGGTGCGCCATATTTTATGTCGCAATATGAATATTAAATAACTATAAAAATAAAATAAAAACGATTTCTATGTATGGGGTACTTTTATTTAATTTGGCCCTTTCCGATTTATTAGAACTAGTTTTTGAATACAACTTAAATCAAGTGGTCGCCTTTACTTGCCAAAGCAAAATGTACCTTTTTTGCATCTCGGGCGGATTAGCGATGATTACGGCATGAACGTTTGCCTTGAGCTCGTCAATGGTCCGAGGCTTGCTGGCGAACACTTTTTTTCAAATAACCCTACAAAAAACAGTCCGGAGGGGTGAAATCTGGAGATCTGGGTGGCCAGTCAACGTCGCATTTTTTGACATCACACGTCCAGGGAATTTTAGTGGCAGAAACTGCATTGTTTGATTTGCAACGTGCCATGGCGCACCGTCTTGTTGAAACCAGCAACCGCCCAGAACTTTTGCACACATTTGTGGGCAGGCACAATGAACCAACATCCATGATCTCGATTGTTTCACTTTCTCTGAAGAAAAATGGGGCCTATGATGGTTTTGGCACAAACGCTGGTCCAAAAGGTCACTTTTTGGCCATGTAATGGTGTTAGATGGATCTCGTGAGGATTCTCCGTTCCCGAAATGCGGCAATTTTGCGTATTTACGGCGGCGGCGCCAAGGCTGGTAATCCAAACGCATTTACAGCGCGGTATAATGCGTATTTAGTACGTAAAAACTCGCTATTCCACGTTAGGAATACCAGCCCAGAGAGTGTGAACTAGGCCTCGTCATCCACGGTGTGATCACAGCAGATAACGAGGGGATGACAGGCGAGTTTCTGTCGCCTCAATACCAGAACTTATCAGCTAAAAAAATATAACGCCGGCCGAAAAATCCACCAGAGAAGGCAACGGGAAACCACTCTGGTCATATGTATTTTTCCGGGAATCACTACAGCGAGTACATCAATAAACAGCTGTCCTGGGGTGCTATTCTGAACCACTCTGGTGGCACGAGAAAACAGTTTTCCTCGTGAATTCACATACAAAATACACGAGATAATCGGCCGCTAGAGCGTTTGGAATACCACCCCTAGTTGCGAAATGTAAGAGTAGCGCAAGTCATAAATGCTTTTGCTGCAGTGATCGCCCACGTCGATCAGGGGGAATCGACAAGGCACCGAAAGAAATATATTATACATTGAAATTTTAATTAATTCTGCTTTTATGTAAATCTGTATTTCATATAATATCACTTTTTTTTAAAGCCCTCAATAAAGAAAAATATATATATTTAATTTGTAAATACTATTTTCAGCTCTTGTAAATTAAATATATTGAAATAATCAGCAGTCTTGTCATTTTCTGTTGTAAGACAAAAATTTACTTTATCTTAGAACTTTATTAATAGTAATAATAATTTATGAAGCAGCTGCTTTCGTAAATACTTTTACTCGAGGCAAAAAAGAGCCATCTAGAATAAAATTAGACAAACATGTTAGCACGATCTTGCGAAGATAACGTGATAGTACACTTTAGTGTGCCTATGCGACTTCGTGTCCTTATTTATTACATACATTTTTTAGATTCTTAGATCTTTTGCTATTATAATGCCGGAAATTACTTACTTAAAATTTAACTGTTGCGAATAAAAATGCCAGAGTACAAAAATAACTTTACTGACTGGTGACATTTGTGACATCTTTGGTTGTTGCATCGTACTACAAATAGGTTAAGGGAATGTAGATTAAACTAAAGCTGTAAAATTCGTCAACAGATGTCTCTTTGATTATTTTTTAAAAAAACGTTCGTTATTGTGTTTTTTTAATTTTTTAAATATAAATGTTTTTTTTAGCATTTATCTTATAGTTCGTGCATTCATTAATTATTCTTTTTTTTTGTTTTAAAAACATGCATTTTTTTTTTTTTGTATTTGAATTTGTAAAAATATGTAAACTTGCAATTTGACAATATGTTTTAGTAAAAATGACTCAAAAAAGGGAAAAAGAGGAAAACTCAGCCAGAGTATCTAATCAGGGCAGGCACAATAAATGTCAAGGCTGGCTGATTTTTTAAAACGTTTTATACACATATTCGATGGAGTGGGAAATTATCATCATCATCATACGTCCGCACTAATATTGATGGATAGGTTGCTGCATCGGTAGACTACAAAAATTCAATAAATTGTACAACCGACTTCGTGTTATATTTATAATATTTAAAAACGTATACGTTAAAAATTCAATTCAAAAAGATGCATTACATAATTATTTTTTTTAATTTCGAACAAATGTTCATAATAATAATATTTGACAAGAATATTTTGCTAAGCAGCATGTTCTGGGTAGCGGCTAGGGCAGGGCGGCAGGCACAAAATTTTTCTGGCGTATGCCTAGCTACGGCCTTGATTGTTTACAAAATGTACTAATTCATTTTTAAATTAAATCCAGTAAACTTTTGAGTCATGACATCTGTGGAAATCGCAGTACACCAAAAGCAAGTTATTATTACAAGTTTAATTTAAAGCTTTAAATTTGGTCAACAGATGTCTATCAAATCGCTAAAAATTACATGAACGTGCACAAGAATTCATGTAATAATTAAAATACGTTTTTTTCAAATCTGGGGTGGGGTGTTTCTTTTATATTTTTTTACATTTATTTAATTAACTACTGTGGACTATTGGACTTCTTTGCAACTTCTGCAAAACAAATTATTTACTTGACTAAATCAAATAGGATAATAGTATTTATGTGCAAAGCATTCGTGTGGTCAAACATTTTAATTAATGTTAGTAAATATTTGTATTTAACAACTTATTGACTTTTTATGTCTACCGTCGGTAAATATAAACATGAAAAGTCGGTATGTGGTTAAATACAAATATTTACTAACATTAATTCAAATAGGATAAATCTTCTGGTAAAAAATAATTAAGAGAATATTTATGTTTAAAAGAATTTTGGTATACTATATGTGGGTTTTATATATTTTTTTATTTTTTTTTATTTTTTTATTTTATTATTTTTTCACGCCCATAAGGCTTTTACATACATGAAAATTTTACAAAATATAAGTATATAAACAACATTAAATTTAAAAAATACAATATAAAGCAACAAAAGATAGAACGGTGTTAAGAAGTAAAGTTGGTATAAAAAAAGAAGATGAGTATATAAACAACATAGATTAGATATTAATATATGTACTTAAAAAATTTATTTAATTTATTGCGATGTTGCATTTTTTTTAATCACAACTTTCTCATCGGGCGTAAATATATTATTTTTTACAAATTAATAAATAATTGTGGATTTTTAAAATAATATATGGGATCAGGTAGAGTAAAAAAAAATTTTGATTAACATTTTTATGACAATTATGTTTTTAAAGGTCTTCGAAATTTAGTTTCCTAGACTATTACCTAAATCGTAAGACTGTTTATTTAGTTTTTTGTGGCAATCTGAAATAAGCAGTAATTAATTTGTCTAGCAGGGCATTTTCGTTTTTTATAGGTATATTAACAATGACTATTTATGATTTAATTAATTATTTAATAACTTATCGTAAAATATAACCAATGATATTGCCAAGCGATAAAACTGTTTAAATGTTTCATATATCTTAATATAATCACTCGGGGATTACATTTAGTACCCTGTACATTGAATGCATTATAACGAATCATTTATTTTATAGAACAAGGATAATGTCCCTTTTAACCGGCAAAGGAACGATAAAATGATGAACAATAATGTGTGATTTAGAATAGAGCTTTGAGATAGCTATGTGTTATATTTACCGTATTATATGTAATAGAAATACCTATATTCTAAAACAAAACGGCGCTTCAGTTCGTTTTTGTCCAACAGACCAAATATCAAATTTGCAGAAATAGAGCTTAAAATATTTTTTTACGAATTAGGCATAAATAATGACCACAACTTAATACAAAATTCGTTGAAAAAACCCTTAAACAATTTTCTTTTAAATAAATTTCATTTGAATTTTACAAGCAAAGTATTCCTCAGAACTCCTGTGCACTCAACTTAATTTCGTTAAAATGGTATGTTGAACAAAAACGAACTAATGCAACGATATGTAAGTAATGGAGATGCTTTTTAGAGTGCTTCCCTTTTCTAAGATCACCTAACTAGCATATTTATCCTCGTACAATTTTAGAGCAAATGCACAATGACATCAAGCCCATCTTCAATAGACATCCATCAGAACAGGACCCGATCACGAAACAAAATCCTTTTAGGACCCGTGAAGTCAACAAAATTTGGTACTAAACCCTTGCAACACAATACACTCACTCGTACACAGCTTTTGTTTAAAAAAATGTAAAATCAAGATTTCATGTTCATTTCCGATGTTTTTCCAAATGCTTTAAATTTTCACACAAATAAACACATTTTCGCATATAATTATCGATTTTACTTTTTCCCGTCGCGATGTATACCAACGAAAACAGCGTTTGTAATCGCTATTATTTGTTTGAATCGATTTGAATCAATATCAAAATTTATAACAGTAATAGAGAATATTGTAAAAGAGGAAATATGAATGTCTACACTTAAAAATGTTCTTCATCTCTGTTGTAATATATTAATATTAACAACTCCCTAGGGGGTAAGATCTAGTCTTTTATTACAAATATTTCGACAAACTTAAAATATTGTATTTAAATCAACTGGTCCGAGAAGAGGAATACAAATTGGTTTTCAAACTTTGCCTTCCTAGTATGTGAAATAATTCAATCAGATAAATATATTTAACACAATAAAATTTCAGCTCCACTAAAATAAACATATGAAAGAATTGAAGAAATATGGATGTTCAAACATAGGCAAAATGGTGAATGTTACGCAGTGTGTAAAATGGCCACCAGCTAATAATAGGTCATAGGCTTTGTAAATACCTGGACTTCTGTATTTCCTCCCTTTAAAATGTTCTCCACCTATATTATAATTTGTTAATCTTAATCATTCTCTAGGGGGTGAAATCCAGTCTTTTGTCTCAAACATTTGGACAAATTCAAAATATTTCATTAAAATTTATGTTTGAATCACTTTGAGGTTATTCATTTTAACTAAGGAAATATTATTAAGGTATGTTGATCGAAAAAATGGTGAATTCTTTTTTAATACTTTTTTATCTTTGAATTCAAAACTGAAGGTTTAAATTTTAATTTTACATCGGTATATTATCATTTCCTATTGTAAAAAATAAATATAAAACTACTTTGTTTTTAACCACAATTTTTTTCTACCGACCGGTTTCAAATCTACACAAGCTTAAAAATAATAGTGCTTCAAATATAAATTTTATTTTTCTTATTGTATTTGTATTCATAGTTGTTTAAATATAGTAAAGTCGCCAATATGTATTCAAATAAATGTTGTTATATGTATATTCCTAAATAATTTTTTGCCGAAAACTCATTTGAAATATTATATAAACGTTTTTATAATATTTTCTTAATCAGAGACGCCTTTTGTTTTATTTGTCATACCTCGCTATGGGGCCCAGCGTAGTAGTAACTCCTATCAGGGAGGCCAAGCCCCCCAGGAGCCAGGGTTAGTAGAAGGGCCCCAGGCCTTGTGGGGTCCTGTCCCATTGTCACGCTGAAGAAAGGACTCGCCCCATGTCGTGAATGGAGACGAGACAGCACCTTCGTAGCATCCCAAGATCTGTGAGACCACTCTCTTAGCACACTCCAACCTCCTGGAAAAAAAAACAAAATGTACTTGTATTTTAACAATTGAGATAACACAGATATAAAACATGTAACTTGAGCAAAGTGTTGAATGTTTCAGTTTGTAAATCAATCAATGACAGGTCATAAGCCCTATAAATGCCTAAACGTTCATATTCCACTGTAAAAAATGTTCTTCATCTCTGCTATAATATTCGTTTTTGTTCAAATTACGGAGAAGAACAAAAGTCAAAACTTTTAAAGGTACAAAATAATTGGCAGATCTATAATATGAAGCAATTTGATATTTTAATAATAAATCATTTAAAAAATCATGACCATCATTATTTCCTTATAGGGACCCAATGGTGCATAAGGCAATGCATTGGTATACAAAAGAAACGTAGGTAAATCGATCATCTGTTACATGAAAATGATCAGGGGCCTTATTCTGTAAGTAATTCGTTTCGTGAATTCATTCGTATCATATGAGCGGGAACGAGAGCAAAATACGATTTTAATTGCGTTAGAGTGAGATAAATATATGAGAAACGAAACAAAACGAAATTGTGACAGAATATGGTGTTTGTCTTGTCTTACGCTTTAGATGCCAGTAGATAGGCTATGAAATATTTTAATTTTGCAAATCTAATAGATCTAGAGATTTATTCATTTAATGAATTACATAATAAAGGGGTTCTAAAGAAAGTTATTTAATTTTAAAATAAGCCTTGCATTAAAAACGGCATGGTGGTTTATTGAGTATTTTTCTACAATTCCCAATTTTACCTAATAGTAAATGTGAGCAAGAATCATTTATTTGTGGGAGAAAAGGCCTTGGACATTTAATTCGGGACCCGGGACACTACCACGGAACCAGCATCCAACTCAAACATTTTTAATTTACATACATTATACATGGCGGAGTTATTTATATTTGTTTACCAGTTTTCGGTTTACCTAGCTTTCTTTTTTACTTATAATATTATTTGTTAATTTTATATAAATTTTAAGTTACACCATGCTCTCATAATAGGCGTAGACAGATGCCCGATATTGATGTTTTGTTTTTTTTCTATTTTTTTTTTTTTTTATCAAATATTCTTAAGTTACTACTATATTTAAAGAGAGAAATCCCTCAAAAAAATCCGTTTGCAGGTGGACAAGAATTTAAATGAATGATAAATAATGCCGTACGTGAAAAAAAGTAAACACAATATATAATTGTTAATTTTTAAATAGATACAATCGGGCTCCATCTATTGCGAATAGCGCTGTTGTCAAACATATTTCACTCAAGTTCACTCTCTAGAAAATTGATTTTGATAGGTAGTGTTGAAAGTATCCGGGTTGAGATAATACCATAACTCGTTTCCTACATAATATTTTTCGAGGAAACTATTTTTTGTCGTAAATCACTCCTAAGTGATTTCAGGAAAAGGAAGGAAAAACAATATTGTCAATCTAATATACCCGTGTTTTGATGATACAACCTACACGTTATGTTACCAACTGGCTGGCTCTTCGAATCGAAGCTTTCGATCACAATGAGAAGGCAAAAGTTTAACGATGTTCATAGATCAACTAGGGTAGATTAAACTCAAATTTGCCAGCCCGAAATTCCAACCTTTTCACTAAATGTTCAACTGTCGTTTTCTGGGATTTACTAACGTAATACAAACATATCCATATGTTTAACATATAACATATCATACAAACATATGGAAATACCATATTAGTGAACTAATTAAACGTATTAGAAAATGTATATTTATATTTATTAGATTAAGGAATATTTTTACAATCAATAATTTAAAAATAGCTTATTACTCAATTGTACAATATTTGTTACAATATGGTTTTGTTGGATGGGGCGGTGCACACGCCAATATGTTAAACCCTCTTAAAATAGTTCGAAAATTAATTATTGAAGTAATTTTAAAGAAACCCTCAACATTCAATACTAAAAGTCTATGTAAATTATGTAAAGTTCATACAATAGACACTATTTATAAAATCAATTCAAATTAAAAAACAGAAAAAATAAAAGAATTTGAAATGAATAAGTCACTCACATACCAAAATAATATTAAAATCCCAAAATTCTACACGTCCACAAGTCATGGTCAAAATAGCTTTGTCTTCAAAGGTTTCGAAAATTACAGTAATCTCCTCGATGAACCAAAAACTATTAAAACAAATATATATCTATAAATAAATTTAAGGTAAATCGAACGAATTTTTTTGAACAAGTTTAAAAACTGCATTAATTTTTAATTAGTATGAATATATTATTATTTTCTGTTTTTCTTTAAATATGATATGTTTTTGTTTTGTTTTTCTTGTATATTCAAAATAATATAAACTCTAATAAATAAATTATTATAATAGTGTAGATAAGTAACTCTCCAAGTACAACAGTTAGTCTCTTTTTTTGAAGAGTTACAGTAATAACATTTACTAGATGTATAAAAGAAGATTTGTATAGAATTTTAAAAAACATGTACCACTTATGAAATTTGTTAAAAAAAAAAAATCACCCCTAAAATTTTATAGAATTATTCCGATTTATTATCAAATTCTTGGCAAAAACTCGAGTTTACTCAATTGACAACTATCGGTAAATGTTTACCGTTTCTTTGTTATACGATTCCTGATTTGCCTGCGTAGCAACATTGTTTTTCAAATTTGAATATTTACTTATTCTAATTTCAAAATTCAGAGTTAATCAGACGATTAATTCGCTACAGTAATTCATGTAAATTTTGCCGTAATAAGAAGGGGTAAATCTGCTTAATGCCCTATTTACATGAATCTACTTGCCAAAAGCAAAAATGAAAGTTTTTTTTTTTTATGCTTAATAAAGTCAAAGTCACAGTGAATACAAGTCGTAAAGCTTTTAATTTACTTTCGCATCGTGGCGTATTGGTAAAATGTTGCTAATGAGGATTTGAAATCCGTTGCTAACTGAGTAAATAGAAAATAATTACATTCAAATTTTCGGAGACAAGTATGCACCTAATTTTAACCCTCTAGGGTTTTTTTTTTTTTTTTACATACATTTGTTAAGGACAGAGACACAGTTTATAGCGACACAATCAGGAACGACCCATGTCTGTGAACTTGCTCCGACTCGCTAGAAAATCCGTGTTGAGTCGGGGCACTTGTAATGCATTCACAACCATACATTCACACACATATAAACGTATATATTCGCACATACATATTTATATTATATTTTATACACACATATACATATATATTCAGTTTAAATATAAGTTTATACACATCATTGATACTTTATACATTACTACATTTTACATTTATAAACACATATTAATCATTTACCAGTTAGTCCACATTTGATCCATTCCCGTTCGAGCAAACCAGTTACTCAAACCAGATTTAAAATTTTGAAAATGACTCAGATTCCTTTGTTATCTGATCTAGTAAATTAAAAATTCTTGCACCTACCACAGAGAAATGTCTCTTGGCCAAAGTTATTTTACTTTTTGGTACATGGTAATTTACTTTTGAGGAATATATTGTTATTATTTCCTGTTGTGTTCTTTGTTTACTACTTGTGGTCCAAAAGTTGATCAGACATGACTTATTTGTCTAATTGAAAGGACTTTGGCCTCTTTAAAAAAGAAATCCGATAAAAAGGTAGGAGGATATTTAAATATTATTTTTAATATGGTTTTTTTGGTTATCATGAGCGGTCTGTAGATTGTCTGAGCACAACCACCCCATCCTATTATGGCATATGTTGCCACTGATTGAAATAGTGCAAAATACACCGCACGAAGAGTGCTGAGGTCTAACACATTTCTTAGGTTGTAAAATACATAAATAAGTTTTCTTAATCTATCAGTTGTTGTGTCTGTATGAGATTTCCAGCGAAGATGTTGGTCAATGATTACTCCCAAATATTTGATAGTTTCTGTCTGATTTATCTGTGGACAGGAACAAGTACAACTTTTATCATAATAATTCAATATATCCTTATGACACGAATGTAGCATTAACTTGAAGTAATCCTTCATATTTTTTTTCAATGAGAACGTCAGGTATTTTGTTTTCCCAATATTAAGTGTTAATAAGTTATTGTCTAGCCAGTCTTTAATTGTTTTTATTCCAAGAGTAGCTTTGTGGTAGGTTTCATTCCAGGTATTTCCTTTGAACACTATGACATTATCTGCTTAAACGTTTATCTGCATAAAAGACACATAGGTATTTAAACAGTAACGAAAATAAATTTAATGAAACACTGTCAGAATAGTGAATGTTTACGCTTTGTTTTAATTTATCAATTGAATTAGACAGCTCATTCGCCCTGCAAATGTGCCCACACCTAATTAATAGTGTATGCAATAATAGTAAAACCTGATTAACTTCGTTCATTATCTTTTAATTAATTAAGTTGACTTTTCATCTTACTTAACTTCTGAGTTTACTCATTTTCTTCACTTACCGTGAACTGCCGTGCCGATGGAAAGTAATTGCGTTCTTAAAAAAAAAATTTAAAAAAATATCCAAAAATTTATTAGAAATACACTCACATAATATAATGTATCCTCTTTTATACAGAAAGGGAAAATGTTAGAGAAAATATTTATTAAATAAGTTTTATCGCATATTCAAATTTACTTAATGATTTAGGTACTTATCTAATATTATAAATATATTTGCGTAGCTACAAATTTTCAATATTATATTTTATATTCATTTGCATGTTTAAATTACGTTTTTTAATAATAATCGTAAAAACAACGGGTTCCTAATAAGCATTCATGACTTATAGATTTCAATATGATTATTTTTTTATGAAATGGTGGATTAATTGCCATGTTGCAATTATTTCCAACCAACCCATATAAATATAATGGGAGTTTATCATAATCCGGATTATGAAAAGCCCAATGTAGCTCGGGATTAAAATCCTCGTTAATTCGAAAACATTAAGATTAATATACTAAAGAACTAATGATTTCTCTCGAGTTGTACCACTGTAAACTTGTTGATCTTTGGAAATCCTAATTGAAACCGTAGTTAATGAACATTTCATACAAGCTTATGTTACTTTTTCACCGATGTTCGGCTGTAGCATAATACGAGTATTTTATAAGTGACTGGTGACTTTGTCGAGAGAACGCCGGTCGATTTCGCAAGTATAATAATCTAATGATCATATTCTCAGAGTAAAAAGCTAAGGAGGTCACGTAGAAAAATTCTAGAAATGTCGAAATAACTAAGTGTCCGTTGGCAACGCGAAGTTATTATATTTTTTAGTAAAGAGTCCATCACGCCGGGCCGCCAGTTTAATGACGAAATGTCATTTTAAAGCACCGTTTTTAGTTTTTGTTCGATTTCATACTTTTTCTTTCAAAGGTGTACCTATATGCTCACATTATACAGATCGATGATCGCCTCTTAAACTGACAAAAATTATTGCAAAAAAATACATAACACTGTGTCAAAATACACTGCAATTTGTAAAAAAGGGCTATAGAAATCGTATAGCTATAAAATAATCGTAAACCTTTTAGAGTTAAAAAAATTAAAAATGCTTAGAAGTGTTCTACAAAAAATATATTTTTATTTGGTTTTATTCTGATGTAGATGGGAAGTGAATAAAAAATCATTTGTAAATATGCTTTGTTACATACTATTTAAGAAGATGTTATATTGTTGACTGATTTACAAATCATTTTTCTTATTCTACGCTATGTTAATCATTATTTCAGCGAAATAACGAATGAATGAATTTGTTTCACAGTCTTAACCCTCTGAAACTAAAATTAAATCTGGCAGATCAACAAAATACTAAATATAAGGTAATTATTTGTTTCATTTTTTTATTTTCTTGTAGTTTAGAAGTTATTGCTATGTTCATTTGAACATTCATTTGGTTCCAAAGGATGTTTTTTTATTAGGATGGGAACTAAATACTTGTTGTTAATACATATATATATATATAACTTTATCCATTTTAGTTTTTAAACAATAACAATGTAAAGTTTTAATTTAATTTATTATTTATTTGGAAAAACAACAGACGATTTATAAACAATTCACGTTGTAAATAATAATAATATTATTGTTATTGTTTTTTTTAACTATTCAACATTTCATGCTTATGAACAAATAAAAATAATACAAACGAGTTACAAAATAATAATTATCTTTCCAAGGCGTTATAGTAAAAACCACGAACAGAGTCATCTGGTTTTGAGAATTAAAATATGAATGATTTATTGTCCTTTTAAGCCTGAAAAATATTGTCGAACTACATAGTTGAATCAGTCGTTTGAGAAACCCCATTAGCCAGTCATTCTTAACTTTTTGGAATTCACAAACAAAACGTTTGGTTATGAAATGTTTAAAAAGTTGCAAATAGGTTTTTTTAATTATTAACCATTATTTTTTTTATAAAACATTGATTTCTCAACAAGTCAAAGTCACATACGCAAAAACGTCACTTAAGGATTATCTCAAATGACTGATTCAATTTCTACCGAGTTGGAAGGACTGTAATTAGTAAAGAATTCGAGTATTGGGGGAATATAGAGAAAAGGCCTCCGTGGTGTAGTGGTCAAGACGCTTGACTCACGCACGAAAGGTTCCGGGTTCGATTCCCGGCGAGAACACAAAAATTAAAATGTGACTTTTCTCAAGCCTGGTTGTTCTGTAATGTAATTCACCACTGTAATTGGGCCTCCTGGCCTGTTGTGGTGCAAAAAAATGAAATGAAACGAAACGGAAACATTAGGATTAGGATAAGATAGGAAGAAGAAGGGATTCTTTTGAAGATGTTACCTATAAAAATGCCTAAAAGTAAAGAAGATAATAGAATAAGGTGATTTTTTCATTTATTTTTGAAATTAGTAAGTTTATAATTGAATATATCAAGGGAGGGAAAAACCTTGTTATATTCTGACCTTATACTGCAAACAATAAAGAAAGGAATCGGGTTCTCTAACGAGAGTCGAACTGTTAACTTTGAATGCCATTTTTTTATGCAATTTTAGGCGGGATAACGGTTTGCAACTTAGCGGACAAAAACATACACTATTAAAAAGATTACCAGCTAGTAGAAAACAACAATCCGACTTCGTTATTTGATTTGCTATGGAATAAATAAAATCGCAAAGTTAGAGTTTGTTTGAACATACGTACGGCTCAGAAAGTTAACTATACCTACATGTCAAATCAGTAAATGAGTATTTAAATTTAATAAATAATCAATGGAAATCAAATAAAACTTTAAAATAATTTGTTTTTTAAAACATCATTTACATTTACAAATTTGATGTCCCTTATGGTCGTCAATGCATATTTTATTATTGTTAATGTTTTCAAGTGTTATATTGTAATATTCATCCCTAAAAATTGTATAAATGGACAATGTTCGTGAATAAATAAATAAATTATTGTAAATAAAAATAATTATCTCGGGAAATAATTATGTGAAAGTCAGCACTAATACTTAAAAAACATATTTCTCGTTTTTTTACTAATGATTCGAACGAATAATATTTTTGACTTGGTCGTAATCAAATTTTCGCTATCCTAATTAAATTGTGATTTAATAGATTAAGTTTAATATAATATAACATAATATGTTCAGTCACTCACCAGTATGACGATAAAATTTCTCATTGAAATGATTATGATTTGTCCACCTTTTCTCATATCCGTCAATAACATTTTTTTAATATACATATAAATATTTATAAGCGTTCTTATAATTTACCCGAATATTTTCATTTTGGTGGCCATTTTCCATGAGTTGTAAATAAATCACTATTAGAAAATGAAAATCAAGTTGGGACTGAATGGAGTTCTAGCCTCGGACCTCTGATCCGTGAGTTCACAACACTAGCCTCGGGATCACAACCCGATTCGTGGTCAAATTAGGGATTATACAATCCCTACTTTGCTTGTTCCCGGCCAGTTATCTTTGACGCCTTTTCTTTTTCATCGCGTGCGGCTGTGCTTACCTGTGTTGAACACTGTACTCGGCCAGAGAGAATTCAAAGAGTGATTGATTTTATGTTTCATATAAAAGTCAACGCCTTAGGTGATTTCGTGAAATGGACCTCGGTAATAATCATTCAACAACCAGAACCGCCGACCATATGGGGAAAGTGATGTATCGAAAGTGACCTCTCATTAAATCATCTTACAATTACAATTATCTAAAATATTTACAAAAAAGCCGAGAGAGATCAATAATAATCGTTTATAATGGATTATCTTTCATTTTTATTTACGAATTCGTTCGAGACCAAAACGTTTCAAAATGCTTAAAGTTTACGAAATTATTGCACAATTATTATTTTTATAATTATTTATTTTATTTAGTTCTATGATTAACACAGTTAAATATATATTTACAACACAATATTTACATATATACTTATTCTAACATTATTTATCACTATTATACACTTAATATCCTAATTTATAATATTCACTGTTTCATATGTACATTTTCACTAATTATATTCACTATTTAAACTATATTTTACCTAATATTTTTCACATATATACTTTTTACATTTAATTTTATTTCATTTTTTATGCTTTCTGGCATTTCCTCAAATAATTGTATTCCCTTGTACATAAGGCAGTTCTGGGACATTGCTATTCCAGTCTTATATTTTTAGATCCTTTTGTTGCATAGTTATGAAAGAACTCATTATTTTTTAGTTTATTTTGAGGATATCTCGGAACTATTCCTTAAATAATTGTGTTCATTTCATTGGCAACATTAAATTAGAATCTTTGATCAATTGTCAATTAAGAGAAAAAATACCATATACGAGTGTTTTATAAAATTATTTTTTAAAAAAGTACATTGATTTTGTTTTTTTTACCTGCCGGTTTCAAAGCAACATAAGCTTACTAAATGTTATTAAATATTTGTATATAACCACTTATCGACTTTTCTATGAGTACCGGTTTCGAGATATACCCTTCTCTGCGTCAGGACACCAATTGAACCAACATGCAAAACCCACTATACACCTTCTCCATAGTTATTGCACAAAAACAAAAAACCAACACGACATGCATTTTAATAAGAACAGAAATGATAAGGACAAACATGCACTGAATAAATTATGAAAATATTTTATGTTGCTTGAGGCAAAGTTGAAAAAAGGTAGAGGGGATGGAAGGGTCTTGAATTGATGGCGGCCTCCGTGGTGCAGTGGTCAAGACGCTTGACTCGCGCACGGAAGGTTCCGGGTTCGATTCCCGGTGAGAACACAAAAAATAAAATGTGATTTTTCTCAAGCCTGGGTGCTGGCCTGTTGTGGTGCAAAAAAAAATGTAAAAAAAAAAAAAACCGGTAGACATAGAAAAGTCGGTAAGAGGTTTTATAAAAATATTTAATAACATTTCGTCAAATGTTTGACTACAATGTTAATGCTTTAAATATCAACAACATAAGCTTGTTTATCAAGGAATAATTTAGTAATGAATTTTATCCTGTTTTTTTTAATGTCTCCTAAATATTAAATCAAGCCTTTTTGTCATGTTATTCTTGAAAATATAGAAGGTGTGAAGTGAGGGGGATTCTACATTTAAACTAGATAGGAGCGGACGAAGAAACATTTAAAAAATAAATGGATTAAAAGGAAGATATCTTTTTTTTATAGTTAAGAAATACAAAGTAGGTCTTTCAAATATTAATTACATTTTTTTTTTTGCCTCTTCTTTCACTGTTTTAGCTGCTCGATTATGAAATAATCTATCCACTAATATTAGAGATGCCTCCCTTCTTTATTTACATTTAAATCACCTATGAAACGTCACATTCTGAATATTTGAGTTTTTCATTTCTTCTCCCTGATTCCTTCCCTCTTTATCCTCTCCTCTCTTTATAGTATAGTGTAGATGTTTAGTAAATTTTTATTTCTTAAAAAAATTGTATTTTCAACTGTTTATTGTTTTAAAATGAAAATATTATAATATACCATCAATATGTTCATATACCACTAATTTTCTAAAATTGAACGGTTTAGGTAGATAGGAAGAAATCGCCTTAGGGCAGTACGCCCGCTCTTATGTAAATGTATATAAAGTGTTTTAAAAAAAAAGATATTAAGGGAGGATAAACAAAACGAAAGGAAAATTAACACAGAGGGAAAACATTGTTGAGAAGTTAATACGGAAATAAAGGCATTTACAAAGCTTATGACCTGTCATTGGCTGGATTGAGTGGTCACTTTACACACTGTGTTACATTCCCCATTGATCATCATCATTACCTTTCAGCACCTAATGGTGCATAGGGCACTGCATTAGTACACAAATCTCAACCTATCTTGATAATTTTGTTACATAAAGGTAAGATGATCAGTCTTACGCTTCAGGTACCGGTCCAGAGACTATGAAATATTGTAGTGTAAAAACACCATTTTAAATAAATATTTCATCTCAACCATGTCGGGAATCGAACCCGAGACCTCTCGCATGGTAGACAAAGGTGTTTGCACCACGAGGCCGAAAAATGCATCATTCTGTCTATGTTTAAACGTCCAAATTCCCCCTCTTCTATCTCTTGAGTTTTCAATTTTTCTGTTAAAATTTCAATTTATTAAAAATAACATGGATACAACAAACTAAAATTAAAGACGTAAATATTATAAAAAGACGAAAAATACATAAAGAGACTCTTGTCAATATAGAAGGAGAATCCTGCACCGGAAAACCCCTTCGGATACATGGAACAGATCAACATCCAGAGCGATGTTTTTCAGCATGGCGATAGCCCTTACAACAGATATAACCATCGGCAAGTTTGTCCTGTTTATTGAAATATAAAACAATATTTGCTGACGCTGTCTTAGGTAATTATCAGGAACATAAAAACAAATGCTCATCATAATCTCAAGATTATCGACAATACCGCGCAAGCATTGATAAAATCCGCAGTACGCATAACGAATCCTAACATCTTCAATGCTTTACCACTAATTGTCTCTACGTGATCATGAAATGTCAAGGTGCTCACAAATTTAACGTCCAGACCCATAACATTTGATATTCGTAGCAGATTTTGGTCATTTATTTTGTAGTGCAAAAATAGAGTTTTTTGGGCCATTGTAAAGGACGTGACCTATCACTTGGAAACATCAAACCTTCGCCTTCCTCATTCAGATATATAAATATATCCGCGTGGAGAAGACAAAAATCGTCCAAAGTAGTCATCTTTAAGAATTTTTTTCAATCATCCGCAAATAACAGAAAACGCATGTTCAAAATTACATATTGAATATTTTTGATAAAAATAGAAAACAACAATGGACCCAGTTTAGAGCCTTGCTGGACACTCGAGAAAGTATAGTAACACTCTGACGCAAATATACCATAGGAGAGGTATTGGTTTCTGTTTTGGTGGTAGCCATTAATTTTAGCATACTGTCCGAGAAACTAATCTCATCCGGTTTTTTTAATTAGACATCGTGGTCGACAGTATCAAAGACCTTGGCAAAGTCATTAAATGAACAGTCTACCTGATGTCCTGAATATAGAGCAGTCCGTAACGTAGTTTGCGAAAACCATTTAATTGGTTTCAAAGCTACTTAAATAATAGATATCATATAACGAAAGTTAAAAATATTATTTCAGATCCGATAGAAATTAATTTAGGAGTACCCCAAAGCTAAGTGCTAGGGCCCATATTGTTTATCATATATATAAATGACATCGGTAAATCTCTAAAATATTGTAAAATCCAACTTTTTGCAGATGATGCACTAGTTTACATATCAGGAGATAATTATGATACAGTGATAAATACGATTAATAACGATTTAGGAAATATATCAAAATGATTCAAAGTAAATAAATTGAAATTAAATAAATCATAAACAAAATAAATGAATATTGGAAAAACACAATAATATTCCAGGTTTACAATATTAATATTGATAGTTTGAATATAAAATCTGTGGTCGAAATAAAGTATCTCGGGGTCTACTTGGATAAATATTTAAATTTCAAAAAACATACTCAATATGTAACAAAAAAATATATTTATGGGAAGATTACGAAATGTAATAGATATAAAAAGTAGTATTCTTATATATAAAACAATAATATGTGCACACATAAATTACTGTTCTTCCATTCTTTTTTTATGTAATGAAGGAGAAATTCAAAATATAGAAATTCTTCAAAATAACCGGTAAGACAATCAAATGCTACGTCTTACGACAGATCTGTAACACCCTAACATCTCATAATCACCGCGACAGCCAGAAACTTTCCATTTATTATGATAGTAATGCTTTGTCTGTATGTCTCTAACAATATTCTCAGAAAACACTTCGAAAATCACCTCGCACCAGTAGCCTGAGATTTTCTGGGGAAGCGGGAATAAATACACCTTGGACCGTAGAATAAAAGTACAGTACCGCTTCTTTTATATCCGATATTTTATACATCTCGTTCAAGTCAAAATTGTTCATGAGATTACAGCCGTTCAAAGTAGTTTTTGTGAAAGTTCCAGCCTTTCTGACTAACTGTACCCACCGTGAGAACTCTGGATCGACGGAGGCGATCTTCAATCAGATTGTAACACAATTTAAGTGCGGGGTGATAATTGTCTTCTTTCGTAAGATGCGATAATGACCAAAACACACCAAGAGCTCTTCTTCTGAATATTAAGTCCAAAATTCTACCCCTAGACGGCAAAATATTACTAAACTGTGAAAGACCCAACATCGAGCACAAAAAAAATATTCAACCTCTATACCTGTAATGTTTTTTGCTGATTGCAGGTTAATGTCCACCAATAGAATGACACTTTGGTCCCAAAATAGCTCTTAGCTGGATAGCATCTTATCGAAGAACAGTCGATATATGTTCGTCTCACTCGCGAGAGGGAAATACAATACACAAATGTTCGTCATATTAAGATCATATGTCAGTTTTACCCAGAGGTCTTCATTAGACGTTTCTAAACTAGAAAATTGCTCGACTTGCAAGTTTTCTCTATTTTTCACTGCCAATAAACACCCCCCACCCTCCCTGTGGCCACCATGATCTCATCTTAATACTGGAAATTTTCTATCACACAATTCGATAACTCCACCATTAAACCAAGTTTCGTTTAATGTTATGACATCAAGGTCACCGACTGAAACACTGTTATAAAAATCTTTGCGTTTCGTTTTCAACCCATGAATATAAATATAATAAAAATTCAGTTTATCATATGTTGTATTATTGTGATTAAGTCACTTCACTGAAGGAAGTCGTGGAGCATCTCGCTGTTTTGCATCCCCTTCCTTAATAAATCATTTACACGGCCAATTCTCGCTTCGCAAAATTTTTGATCTTCGTTAAATGAAATGAGGCGGTACTCATCAATGGAGCCAAATAAAAGTAGTACCCGTATGGAACGGAGAGAAGTGATAAAACTTTATTTCATCTTTCTTCCTTTTCCCAAGGTACCCCAAACGACGACACACTTCTAGTTTTTAACAGTCTTCCAATCTTTAGAAGGATCTTATACACTAGGGAGGGCTGCAGCATGTGAAGCAAAAGATCTGAAACATTTATTGATGTGGAAGAGATTCATCGGGCTGAATTATTTCACCTACAAGGCAACGCCTGTTATACTTACTTTTATGCCAGTTGGTTGAATTGACAGAATTTTTACTGCGTCCAAGTGTTTGTAAACGAGGATAGATTTCAGTCACCAGGAAGTTGTTAAGATTAAAATTCAATATAAATTGAAATCCTAATAATTCCATATAGAGAAAAATTTATCCTTGTCTACAAGCATTTGAACTTACTTCAAATACTGTTTTCACAAAAAAATTAGACGAGGTTAAACAGTGAAAGAATTCAATTCAATTATTTGTGTTGTTGAGTTAAAACTCCTGAGCCTAAGGAGTTTTTAAAAATATCTCCTCGCTCCGGAAACGAAAATAGATGTCAATTATTTTTTTTACGTTTTGAACGTTTTTATTAACAATGTACTAAGCTTAAAGATACTAAGGCATTTGTGGCTGTTTTGTCAGATTTTTTTGTGAAAAGAATAATTCATTTTCTTAAAAAGTCCCCTAATAATACCTGCTAAATAATATCAGAAGTCTTCTCTTATAATTACGTCAAATTGCGTATTCCCAGAATTTAAATTTAAATTCAAGTGGAAAGCTTCTTGATAAAACATAATGATATAATATACACGGTATTTCAGGGCCAGACCGAGAAACTTCAGTGGAACATTATCCTACTAGTTTTTCAAAGGCCTTAATTTCATTATATTATACGTTTCTTAGAAGCTACTTGGAATACTCCTCTCAGATATAGAATTCTCAGTATGCTAAATATGAGTATACTAGTATATAACAATAATAGAAATTATTTAGAACAAATTTATAAAGTATCTAAAATACAAAACCGGTCTTTCTTATGTATAACTCTCGCTGCCTCCTCCTACCATGGAATCACTTCTGTACAATACCGCAGAGTGTGTGCGGACCAACTACTACTTCATAAAATTATGACGGGATTAGTTAGACTGTGCAGAATTACTTTGTTTAATAACAATACATGTTCCAGTCAGAATTTGTAGGCGGTACCACATGTTTCATGTACCAATAAGTAAAACATCGGATGTTAAAAATGCTATTTTTCGTAAGACTTATTCAGTGTACAATACCAAATTTTAAGAGATAAACAACAAAAACATCACTCTGTTAGATGTAAAATTGACACTTAAAATTCATTATGTAACTTGGTAAACATTATAATAATAAAAATGTACATCTCCTCTTCCCTCCTTATCCTCTCTTCATGCATCCTTGTCCAAATCCCACCCCATTTCATATATTTTAAAAAATATGGAAAAAAATAATTTATATACCAATAAACTATGTTTTATTTTCTTTCCTAACTTTGTACAATTTGTGGAAATCTGTTATTGGTTCTGAGTTTATACAATACATCCGTTGTTTACTAAAAATACTCGTATGTATGTAGAACTTTTGGTTTTCCAAATAAAATAATAAAATTAAATAAAATACCTTAAGCAGTTTGGACCTTATTGACGTGATGAAATACGGGATACGATCGACAGGCACCATGGCGCAGTTGGTTAAACGGCCAACTGTGAAACTGGCGTAGAGGGTTCATTCCCGCCAGTTGCAAGAAAAAAATTCAACACTTTTTCTCTTTATTAGTCTAGATGTTGTGGTTCATTCCAAATCCTTTCTTTCCTAACTCCTGTCAAGCCTCTAAAATAGATGTTTAACGGAATATTCCTTTAAAAATATACAAACCCGTAAAATTCACAAGAAGGCATAAACATATCGATTCTCACATTTTTTTTAATTAAAAAAAACGTTTTTGGTGGAAGGTTTGATACCGAAAAGTCAAGTAATATGATTATTTATCGAAACACGATTATTAATACGGGGTCATCGATCGTTTTAACGTTGCGTTCTCAAAAACACAGTTTTTCATTTACGAAATAAAGGTAATAATTCTACAACGAAATTGCATCGAATATAAACAGACAAAGTAAGACTTCAAAGAAGATAAAATGTATGTGAGATGATTGAGGCCCAAAAGGCCGATGAGAATACGCCCGGTGAGTCAATAAACTGAGTCCTGAGTTACAAAATTTTACTATGAACTCTATTATCGAATTAAATATATATTATTGAATGTAAAGGAAGCGAGATCTGTATGCAAAGATAGAGTGTTGTGGCGTTCTATCCTCTCTGCCTACCCTTACGGGGAAACGGCGTGATGGTTTGTTTGTTTGTTTGTTATTACATTACATTACATTACATTTTTTTGCACCACAACAGGCCAGGAGGCCTAATTACAGTGGTGAATTACATCACAGAGCACCCAGGCTTGAGAAAAATCACATTTTATTTTTTTGTGTTCTCACCGGGAATCGAACCCGGAACCTTCCATGCGTGAGTCAAGCGTCTTGACCACTACACCACGGAGGCCGCCGAATTATATACTTCTGGATTACCTTATATCAAGGCAAAGATGGTAAGGCTCCCAGATTACAGAGAGCTCTTTCGGGCAGATTTTCTCGTTCACCAAAGAGCAATTTTTCTGTACACGTGGGTACCACCAAGGAGACTTATGTCTTCAGATGCGGTGTGTGGTGGGCAAGCTGTGAACCCTATCACTTGCTATAAAATACTTTTTTGTTTTAAACACGGTTAGTAATTTGTTGTTTCTGTATTTTTTCCGTTAATTAACACTATTTGTTGCTATACATATTATGTTTATTACATTCTCTATTCATTTCTACAAATTAATGGCAAAAGTCCCAAAGCATTGAGAACATGCCACTAAATATGAGTACAGAAAGGTAGAAAAACTTGATTTGGAAATAACAACAAAAATAATACTTGACTGCCATCTTTGGCCTCTATCCTACCTTTATCTCAGCTAATTAAATTTCTATTCTTATAACCTTTATTAATGGACACTTACGTGAACTTAAATGTCAGAAGAAGTCAATTTACGAGCAAGATATGTATTGTGAAAACACTTCTTAAGAGATCAAAAAATCAATATATCACCTAAACAATAAATTCTCAATCAAAAAATAAAAATTTCTTACAAGCACCTACAACGTGACAGGCTTACCTTTCAGTTTTAATTTTTTAAATTTAATTCATAAAATTGTTTATTTTTACTAAGTAAAATACAGATGTTAAATAAAAAATTATAAAATGTAAAAAATATTAAGCATATTTGAAGCGCTAACTTAGTGGCTCTTCATTATATGATTAAAATAAAAATGCTTACTTTTTAACCACTTATTATTTATTAGGTTTTACCCACGACTTGACGCGCATCGTATTAGGCGAAAAGCTAATAAATTAGTTTTGTTGTTTAGTAATATGAATTTTCCAAGTAGAATGATATATTTTTTCGGGATAAAAAGTATCCTGTATCAATTGTTAGTACTTCAACTATTGCCCTGCAAAAATATACGATCCTTATGTCTTTAACGACTTGGCATCGTTATTCTGTTTTAATATAATTTATTTTTTAAATCTGTTTCAATATTATTTTATGTTTTCAATAAGTGTGCATCATTTTACGAAGAACTTTCCCATGGGAATTGTATTTTAAAATCATGAAAAGTAGTCTATGACATTTCTTATCTCTCCAGCTACCTTTATTTAAAAAAAAATCACATTGATCGGTTGCTCCGTTTCGACGTGACGAAAACATAAATAAACAAACGTTTGCATTAATTTCATGACTCAAGCCAATACAAATCCAAAATCTTACTATAAAACCAAAACAAAAAGTAAATCAAACTAGAGAATCATTAGCTATTAATAAGGAGGTTGACTTTATAATAATAAGACATTTTTTGTAAACTAATATTTTATTAATAATTATATGTCAAAGGACTTATTCTACACTTGAACATTTGCACTAAGTAATTGCCTACTTAGCATACAATACAACTGATAAATTAAGTAATTTTTAAAAATTCAAACAAAAGTTATTCCTTTTGACATCCACCTTACCGCCTACTTGTTTCCAAATAATGCTGCTCATGATTGATTTACATAGAATTACGAATAGTTCTGAAGGAGCGTAGAATCATATTTGAATATATCGGACGGTGTCCAATTGTTCCCCCACTATGCCTTACTTTCGCCACGCGCACACGTAATGTTGCACGATGGGAAAAATGTAATTGTAACCCAAATGTAAGGTAAAAAAAAAAGCAATCTGTTAATTTTTCTAAAATTTTATCATTTTTCATATCATGTTAAATTGTATTTGATATTTTAAAGATAATTTCGGTCAAATGTCCACGATAGACTTGTTTAATCCGAGTGCCAATTTTTATTAGTTCTCTCACGAGATAAGCAAAGTAGGGTAAAAAAATTACTACCCTGGCAACACTAATGAAATGTTCATTTTGTTTCTTCGAAAATCTGACAGATGGAAAAATAATTTAATTTTTAAGTAATGCAATTGTTACATACACATTCATTTGCTAATTACAAATGAAATGTTATTGCATGCGGTTTCTTTAATATCCTCGCAGTATTTCTACCCTTTAAAAGAACACAACGCGGCTTAGTTGAATTCAAATCAGGAGTTGCGTACTGAGCGACGTCTACAAAGAAATTAATGGGTCAAAACGTAAACCTACTCATTTATGAGTAGTTTAGTCACCTTCTGTTTGACGTGCGTATTCGGTTTCTGGACTAGTCTTAATTCTATGTTGATATTTATGCATATTTTATTCTTTGTTTTTTTTTTATTCGTGACGAAAAAAAAGTAACCTGTTTTACTTCTCATCTCTCCGGCTATTTCAATGCAAAAAAATATGTCAATCGGTTGCTCCGTTGATACGTGAAGGAAACACAAACTAACACACTTTTGCGCTTGTAATATTAGTATGGATTTAATTACTGAACGTTTTCTAAGCTACTACATGCTCCTCTATCACGGCATAATTAACACATGAATATAACCTCCCTCACCCCTCAGTCCATACATCCACAACAACAAAATAACATTTGGCATGAAAAAAATTGTTTCTTACCTACATTTAGATTTTGATAGACACTTTTAAAATTATAAAATAGGATCGTATTCATTTGAAGAAAAACCTCGATAAACGAACACATAGTCGCTCAGAAACCAATAAGTAATTAAATCAATAATAAGTGCCTAAAAACAAACAAAACTTTGTTAAAATTAACAGATAGAAGCATTTAAAGCGCGCACTTATAGAAGTACGGAATGGTGAATGTTATACGGTGTTTAAAGTCATATTTATTTCAGACAATGACAGATCATAAGCCCTGTAAATGGTTAGGCTTTCATTTTCTTCTCAAGAGGTTTTCCATCTCTGTTTATAAGTCTGTCAATAAAAGAAACTGAAAGTAAAATAATTGAGCTGATGAGACTACTAACCCCATTTTCAAGAAAACATTTTGCGCAAAATTGTAATATTTGAGTAAATAATAAGTACGCAAATGAAATGGTTATTTAATATTATTCAGTAATTTTAATAGCTGACTTCCTGTTTTCAGTTTAAAATTCTTAATCATCAAGCTTAATAATATTTTTATACAATACTGTTACGAAACTTGTGCTGTCGGCCAACGGTCTAATTTAATGCAGACTAGAATGTGGTTTCCTTTCAAAATCGTTATTCATTTATATGAGAACAATAACACATTACTTGTAATACTTTCATAGACACATGCAACATACAAAACAAAAGTTTACTAAGCCAGTAATGCCAGTAAGTAAATATAGGTTTGTTTATGAATAGATATTCAGTTAAATCATTATAAAATAACAAAAGTAAAAGATATATTATTATTTATTTATCGATAAATTATTTATTTATTTTTATTTAATAAGACGCGAGTCTTACTTTATGGAATTAAGTATGTTGAGTTGAGACGAATACTATAAAAAAATTTATGAACTAATTTTTAGAACTTTAAAAAAAAAAATAACACAGAGCACATCAATAAGGGAAAAACAAACAAGACAAACACTACAAAACGAAAAAAAAAAAATTACAAATTCATTCATAAAAATTGAAATAAATCCACTGCATAATAAATGTAACTAGCAGGTAACCAGTCGGCCCTTTCAGTCCCTCAGGCCTCAGTAATTAAGCCCTCCAGGCCTCTTTGTTTGTCCCTTCCATATTAAAATCAAAATCACGAAAATAAATTTTAGAACATAGCTGTTCCTTTTTCAATGCCTTAAAATAAACTCACACTAAATATTTTGAATCTTCAGCAAATAACATGCTAAACCTAAAATCTACTACGTTAATATTATTATGTATATACAGAGGTATTTGTTCATACAACATACGCGTGAATTGTATGAGCTATAAACTACAAACCTTATAATAAATTATCATATCATGACATTATGTTGACAGGTGATATGCGTGTGAAACATTATCTCTTCAAATTCATTTAATATGATTGATAAACTGATGCACACTTCATTATCTCATAAATGTTTTTATGTTGTTTATGTTTTCATAGATTTCCGTTTCCTAGTAAAATAAATATTTTTAGGTACAAAAGAATAATAAATATGTTAATGAACTTTTTCAGCTTTGATCTTAAAAACTTTTTCACACGTTAACTACTGATATCATTGTAGACAAAAGACTTGTAAAAAATTGTAATAAAGAAGGACATAATACAAGAATATCAGAACAAAATCACATACAACATTCCGAAATGAGACAAGGACAATAATTGTCTTTAATTATTGAGACTGACAAATAAGGGACTGAAATTATACACTAAACTACGTGACAAAACGAAACGAAAGATGTAAAAAGTATTTTTATCAACAACAGAGGATGAATAAAAAAGATATATTGATTTTGTTAAGTAAATATAATAATCCGTAAGGGTCAATAAATACATTTCAGATAAAATTTATTATTATTATTAAATGACTCGTATCTTCACAAAACTAATATAACGCAATTCGTCTGATTTCACGAATTGCATAAACATAAAATTGTTTCAAACTTAATGAATTTCGACAATAAATGACCAGTTATTTGATCAGAAATTGATAATTCGCATTTCATGAACTCGAGGACAGTAAGTATAGTTCAGATCACAGTTCAACGGGATCACTACTTTTACTTTTGCCCCTTCCACCAAATCAACTAGTAAACAACTTTCAGAAGACGTTATGGGTATATAGACTCTCATATTGACTTGCATTTTATTCCACTGGTCATCTCCAGGGTCGCATCGGGCGTTCCACATTTCCAAATTATAAACAAACGGAGACTAATTATATGTCAGAAATTGAAAACCGCTTTGAAAAGTGAAAACATCGCACTTTTATCTTGCAAATTGTGTAAAATTCACCATTCTGCCCGTTGAGCATTAATTATTCTACGGTCAATTTATTTATTAACATATTACAACAGAGATGAAGAACATTTAAGAGAAAGTAATAAAGAAGTCTAGGCATCTACAGGGCTTATGACCTGTCGATGGCTGGTTTAAGTGGCCACTTTACACACTGTGTAACATTCACCATTCTGCCCATATTCGAACATCTATATTCCTTCAATTCTTTCATCTGTTGATGTTTGTGAAGTTAAAGAGCTAAAACCTTTATTTAAGCTGGTGAGATTCATCTAATCGAATTATTTCACCTACATACTAGGCAACGCCTTTAAATCTTATTTTTTCAATTTCTATACTTCTTCATGGACCAGGTGGATTTATCAACAATATTTTGAGTTTGTCCAAGTTTTGTAGACAAGGACTGGATTCAACTCCCTGGGGAGTGGTTTATTTAACTTCTATATTACGTTCTCTTAAATGTTCTTCAACTCTGTTGTAATATGTTAATATAAACAGCTCTCCCGGGAGTTGAATCCAGTCATTGTCTACAAAAATTTGAACAAACTCAAAATATTGTTATTTTATTGATTGATTTTAGTGAAATTATGAGAACATTTAAAGGTTTTTCACCTAGTAGAAAACACCAAAAAAAACATTTTAAGATTTTACACTCCTTTTTCGGACCTTTTTTTCATCATCAATAATTATTTCTTTATTTTACGTAATTATGGTACGTTATTTTTAATTTCAGATTTAGTTTTTTTTTTATTTTGTATTGAATATGTTTTGTAACTTAAATTATAAAAATAAAACTTATTTTTCATTGGTACTTGGAAAAAATTGCTATTTGGCAATAAACCCGCTGATGTACATATAACATTACAAACAAAAGTTAAATAAAAGAGTAATCTTGAAGCTACTTTTGGGAATTTTAACTTTCTGTAGATCACATCTTTTTAAAATAATAAGCATAAAACTTTTTTTTAAAAAGCAATACGCATTATGCGCACAGTACGCGCAAAATTCTTCATCAGATAACGAATATTTTTTTTATGAGAATCTTTCGTCTCAAAATATGTCATAGGGAATTTTCTTTCAGATTTTGCATAGTAATTGAAAGAATCGTAAAATGAATGTGGAAATTTTATCATAACTAGGACGGATATAAAAAAAAAGCATTTCTATAAACAATTTGAATATTACAGTACACAATATTTTCTGAGTCAAACTCCAATCAGTGCAATACAGAGGTTACTCTTGGCGCCTTACGTAAGGCGATGAACATTCGATAAAAAGTTAATCGCTAAACCACAAAACCACGGAAGTATTTAACCGCTAGACGAGTTACGATTTACTACTGGAATACCCAAATAGAGTTACTCAGCGTTATACAATTTTCACATATTAAGAGCATTGTTTAAATATTTTATCGGCGTAGTGATATCAGCGCGTTTTTATAACATGCAAAAGGCCTCCGGTTCGATTTCCGACATGGTTGATTTGAAATATTTATTTAACAGGGTATTTTTACGCTAAGATACTTCATAGTCCCTGGATTTGTACCTGAAGCGTATGACTGATCTTTTTACCTTTATATAACAAAAAATATTAAGATACGCTGCGATTGGTGTAGCAATGTAGAGCCCTGATGATGATGATGATGATGTTGATGTTTTATCCGTGATATTAGAAATTTATATTAATATTTTTTAAAGTAATATATCGTCTATGTACATTTAATACTGCGGATGAATCTCAACTAGAGTCCTTAAAATTTATTCATAAATTAGGCACTGATGTCATTGTAGACGAAGTACTAAAACTTTTTTTTTGTTGTAAAAATAGACACAATACGAAGATATCAGAACAATATCATACACAACAATAACCACAAGACTAATAAACCAGCGCAGCGCTGCTATTCCGAACGCACCCGCGGCTGCAGAAAACTCCTTTATCTCGCGTATTTTGTAAGTAAACACGCAAGATAAAAGCTTTTTCTATAGCCGCGAGCAGGTTTGAAATAGGAGCCCAGGGACTGATATTATACAATAAACTACCAAACAAATCTAAACAAAAGAGTCGGACAACCTTGACAAAAGATGTTAAAAATATTGTCATTAGCAATTGAATGTATATTTTAAAAATAAAAATTATTTTCTTAAGTTAATGAAATCCATAAAAGTTTATAAATAAATAAAATTCTCATAAAAATACCATTTGTTAAAATGTCCAGAAGGGACAATAAACAAAAGGACAATCGAGACTTATAAACCATGGACTGAAATTATACAATAAACTACCAGACAAAACTAAACAAAAGACTCTGACAACCTTTACAAAAGATATTAAAAATATTATTATTAACAGTAGAATGTGAATTTTAAAAGTAAAAATATTTTGTTAAATAAATGTAACCCGTAAGGGTTTATCAATGAAATTAAAATAAAATAAAAAACCTTGCGATTTCATGAAAAAAAGATAAAAAATTAATTCAAATGTAGTTTATTTTGTATTGTTGATTATTAGACAAACCTTTTTTTTTACCTTTGTATGTCTCTGCGAAGTTAGTTGTAGCAATTAAACTGGCAGTTGCGTAGGTCGTATTCGCGGTATGGCCTTTACGCAAATCGATTGCGTCCCATCCGCTGAATTGGCTTTAGGGGTATACGCGCTATTGCTTTGCGTCTTCAACAGGGTGGAATTTAATCGAATCCAAGCAGTCTGGTCAATTTCCAAATTCAAATTTACCAATCAAAGCGGCTTTCCCATTCAACCCAATCATTTATTTTTTTTGTTTCACACGCGGTATTAGACGATATAGCGCCCAGGCTGGTTTCTAACCATATCGAAATCCTATGTGTGGCTCAAATCATTACTAGAAAACTAAATGTGTTAATTAATTAGAAGATTTTGAGACATTGAATAATAAAGCTAATTTTGTATTTAATTTCTGTCTTTCTGTATTTTATTACTATCTTCGATTACAAATTTAATTATAGCATAATTTTTTTTCGTAACATATTCAAAACAATTGAAGTCTATGGAAGGTGATACGAATAGGTATTATTTAGATTTAAATTTGTTACAACAGATGGGGAAAACTTTTATGAAAGGGAAATACGGAAGTCCAGGCATTTCGAGGGCTTAAGTAGCCACTTTATAAACTGTGTAACATTCACCTTCTTCAAACATTCATATTTCCCTAACTCTTCCATCTGTTGACTTTTGCGAAGTAAAAGAGGTGATACCTTTATAAAGTGGGTAAGATTCATCCGGCTGAACCATTAATTTTTCATTTTATATATTTCTTATACCAGTGAGTTGGAGTAAGAAATAACATAAATATTACAGAAATTATATGAATATAAATAGAGGAAGAATTGAAGAAATGTGGATGTTTACACATATGCAAAATTGTGAATGTTACAGTGTGTAAAGTGGCCACTTAAACCAGCCAATGACAGGTCATAAGCCCTGTAAATGCCTGGACCTAAATATTTATTTCTCTAAAACTTTCTCCATCTCTGTTGTAATGGCATCTCTGGCACTCCTTACATGTTGGTCCGAAATCCTTCAATCTTCTAACCAAGGAACTACAAAACATTAAATCCCTAGTACAGTTTAAAGTAGGTTTGAGGTCTTGGATTAGCATGGAAGGAGCAGTTAGATACATTCTTAAAAAAATAATTAAAATTTTTAAAAATGCATACTGCATATAAATCAGCAAATGTTAATTTGGTTTTTCTTTAATTTTTTTCTTTTCTTTTCTTTTATTTTTTTCTTTTCTTTTCTTTTCTTTTCTTTTCTTTTCTTTTATTTTCTTTTCTTTTCTTTTCTTTTCTTTTCTTTTCTTTTCTTTTCTTTTCTTTTCTTTTCTTTTCTTTTCTTTTCTTTTCTTTTCTTTTCTTTTCTTTTCTTTCCTTTCATTTTCTTATCTTTTCTTTTCTTTTCTTTTCTTTTCTTTTCTTTTATTTAATTTTCTTTTCTTTTCTTATCATGGTCATGTCATACCATATATATGTGCTATAAACTTTTTAATAATTAAAAAAGGAATGGCCCACGCTCAAACGCTGTAGTCTTTGTGGGCATTTTTCCCAATTCATGTTATGGCCTAATTTTAAGATGTATTTTTCTAAGGTGTATTTTAAAATTATATTTCTATGTAAATAATATGTGTATGGAAAAATAAACGAATTAAAAATATTAAAACTTTAAAAATGTTAATTATCAAGTACATGACATAAAAAAAATGAGTACGTATGTTTTTTTTTGGGTAATTATTTACACATATTATATATTTTTACGTATCATTCTCTATAGAAACACTAGTATAATAATATCTGCACCTTAGAAGTTAAAACATAAGAGTCCACTTTTTCCCATTTTGAAGTTAAAAATGCAGAAATTATCCCAATAAACTAATAGTAATAAATTTTTCGTCCACTTTCGAAATAAAAGTTAATTTTCAAGTTGAAATAAAAATATTAAATCCACTTTGTTTTAATATAAAAAACATCAGTAGTCCCATATACGGTTTTTTAATATGTACAATTATTACTCGCATTTTACATTGTAATTTCTTTGTAGATTTAAATCATCTCATTTAGTTCAAAAGTTATGTAGTTCTGGAACTCGAACAATCATAAAATCTTCATCCCTGAAAATTCGTTCAATGGTTTATCCTTCAAGGTACAGATTTCAAATGACTGGCAATTTGCTTAAATTTTAGAAAGAGCTTTTTCTTTTTTTAGGTGTATATATTCTTAATTTATTGTTTCTTTAATATAACCTCAAGGAGTATTAGCAGTTGTTCTAAAAAAACACACTTCAAACAAATGAAAGGGAAAAGGCATACGTTTTTATTTTATATGATGATTACTCCTTGATGATTTTCCGAATGTTTGAGTTTACTGTTTACCATATTGATGTGCCATATATATACGTATTTAAAATATATATATATATTTCTGATTCTTTATTTGTGGTGATATACTCATGTGTCTGTGTCAACTGATTGCTTGTCCCATCTCAACACAGGACTTTTAGTCCAATGGAGTTTGACTTATGTCTCAAATAATGTACAATAAACTTATGTATGTAAATAAATAAATAAACAAATACAATATTTTTTATTTAAATTCATGAATTTGGAGCAAAATGTGTGCACGTTTAAAGATACGTGGTAACGCGTTTAATCCTTTTTAACCCTACAGGTAATATTGACGTTAATAAATATATTTGTTTGTTTGTAAACAATAAGTAAGGCACGTCATAGAAGAGTGATATCTAAGTCAATACATTTGATATCATACTTGGCGGTTAACCCTTTTTATCAGGGTGTTGTTTAGCTTTCGAGAAACTCGTTCGGTTGGCGGTGACCTCACGATGAAAAGAGATTCCAGGCCAAATGAAAGTTGCAATGATTATGCCAAATCATGACTCATCGAACTTTGGAAAAAATAACAAAACTCGTTCCTGGAAATACAATTTTGTAGGAGGCATAATCAGTGAAATTTATGATATTGTACGTTTCTTAAGCATTTGCCATTACCTATAAGTTAGAATAAGAATAACAAGTACTATCTAATGGTAATTTTAAATAACATAAAAGCCACAGGACTTTATACATAAATCTTTTTTACGAGATACGTGCAAAAAATACCAAATCGTCTTGCGTTTTTACAACTTTTCTTTAATTAATTAGCTTTTTTTTAGATGTTTAAATATTTTACTCTTTAATTAAAAATAGAGTGGATTTTATAAATAAACATATTCATTGATTCATATATTTTCTCTTAAAAACTATAATTAATAATAAAAATAATGTGACCTCACTGGGTATATTATCCATTATTTATTCATTTTTTGTAGTTGGGTTTTGTAATTACTTGCCTTATTAAGAGTGCCTTTACCAACGCAGGAAATTCGGTCCTTTTTAATTAATCAGTCTCTATAAATTTACAATTAAATTCTGGAAAAATAATGTCTTCTGCTCTCTACTCTTTTAGAGAGCAATCCATTTCTTTATAAATATCATTATTACAGTTGATTTTCCTGAATTTGTGACATAGCTTAAGATGCAATAAAATTAATTCAGAATCAACACGGGTATTTAACGATTCCATGTGCTGATATATATAAATGTATTTATAAATTATTCTGTTTTATGTATTTTTTGTTTACAAATACAGCTTGATTTTCAAAAATATAAATAAAACATCTTAACTAAATTCAATACTACGTAGATTTACTATTGCAAAGCACCCTTGAGGTCACAAAATGATCACCACATGGGGCTTTATAAGGCATCCATAATAACAATTTATTCCCTTTCCGTGCCTTATAGTGCATAGGATACTACATTGTTTAACCATTTTTATGACATAAAGGTAGGATGATATTAAATTTTCTCGTCAAAAAACATATTTTAAAACAAATATTTCATGTCAACCGTGTCAGGAATTGAACCAGGAAACGCGCTGACAAACAAAATTATAAAAGCTAAAATAGATGTGTAAATACTTCAACTTTCCAGTATTTAAAATAACTTATTCCATATTTACTAGGTGTATAAAATACTCACTCATAGTTTATTTAGCAAATATCTTTTTGAGACATACGAGTACTCTTATGTATTTGTAAAAGCGCTCTTTTTTTAAGTATTACGTGAACTATCTTTCATTTAAATGTTCGTTAATCACTTAAGTAAATTGGTGAATTTACAAATTAATATCAGGCAATATTTTATAAGTAGGATACAGAGAGTGTTACATATGAAAAAAGTGTTCCGCAAAAAAATAGAGAAAGTTTTATACCATTAAGATTTTTATTCACTTGAAGTTCAATAAATTTGCAGCCACGTAGATACACCGTACATAAAATCATGTATACTTTATTTAAATCAATAATAATGTTTTATTTCAAATCATTTCTCAAATACTTTATTTTGATCAGTAATTTAACGATGGTATGCGGGTGCTTAATCTTAGTCAGAACATCACTAAAACTTCATATTGCAGTACATACTTTTGTGTATTAGATATAAATACAATTTGTGTCAGTTTTTTTCAAAACATTTAAATGTACACCAAAAGTTTAAAAAAAAAGATAAACGTATAAGTCATTCGAATAAAATTTTCTGCCCTACAATATAATGTGTTTGTTTTTACGTTATATGTATTATTTTTATTAAATCTTCTAAGAGCAACTTTTGTTTTTATGCCCCAATGTCCAGAATGTGTAGATTAGTCAATTCATCCCACGACTTGGAGTTCTTTGGGATAGTTCTGCCGGCTTTTCGTTGATCTCTTCGCGACTAAAACAGTGTCGGATGAAATAGGATTGACATGGTTTAGCTCTAAGTCTTGTGTTTTTCGTTTTTATGAAGATATACCATTATTGTATTGCCCTTGTTTGTCTTTGCTACCTAGTTTAATGTTCTTTTTGTTCAGTTTCTTGCATTTATGTTTCTTCATCTAACTGATGTTATTGCCATATATATAATAAATAAATATGTTTTATTTTATTTGAAAACAGGCCTTCAAAATGAGCATTTTTGGCATATCTTTCTTTTCGCGTTCAGTCGAGGGAATGAAGATGCCGAAGCTGCTAGCGATATTTGCGCCGTGTACAGTGAAGATGCAATGAATTAATTATATATTTGTTTTTTTTGTGGGTGTTAACATTTTTTTCATTCACATTCACCGTTTTTTTCCAGATGAAGAAAAAAGAAAACTGAACAAAAAAAAACTACAGATTATTCAATACTGCATTCTTCATCATTATTTCACCACAAATTTGTCAATAATGCATTCCTAATTTTCTTTAATTATTTTTTCATTTATTCACTCGATTGAACGCGAACAGAAGGAGGTGTCGAAAATGCTTACTTTCGTACACTTGACATTCCATTTCAAGGGTTTCAATCAAACAAAATCATATTTTTTCGGTAAAAGCTCATCTACCGTTCCTACCTTAGTAATCGACCAAAATGGGATTCCTTTCACAAAAACAGTTGGAAATCTTGGCATTATTATGGACTAACACTTAACGTGGCAAAAACAGATTACTGGAGTTGGGAAGAAGTTTTATGGCACCCTCCATTCACTGAAAAGACTTCAGGATTTTCTTCCAACCACAACAAAAAAAAAATCGGTCCCAGTTTATTATATTGTCTTCTCTGTGCTATTCCAATATTTGCTGTCTTGATGCCAATACGAAACTCAAAGATCATCTAGAGCGTTTGCAAAATCAAAGCATCCGCTTTATTTTCAATCTTAAAAAGTATAGCCATGTACCTTTCGCTCCGAACTCAAGTGGCTTCGTTTTTATTAGCGCATAAACTTTCAATCACTCTCACTTCTTTATAATATTCTTCACAATCCTTGCGCTCCAAAATTTCTTGCGGAGAGTATCATTTACCTTTCTGACCATAGTCTTTCGCTTCGCTTTTCTCAGCTGAAAATAATTTCCATTCCTCGACAAAACACAAAATTCATCAGCTATTCCTTTTGCTGTTCAAAGTGCCAGACTTTGGAATGAGCTACCTCTTCATGTTAAAAATGCACTGTCTTTAGCTACTTTTAAGAAACGACTGAAATATTACTACATATGCATAGAATTCTGAACTTCTTGTACTTTATTGTTTTTTAAAATTTGTATTTTTATCCCTTTCCTTTCTTTGGTTCCTCTTTCTCTCTTCTTCCAAACTCATTATCTGATTCCACATTCCTCATCCTTTAAAACAAATAAATAAATTAATAACATAATGTACTTTTATTTTAGTAAATATGTGCAAGCTTTATCTCCCCGTCAAAAAAACAGCTGTTATTTTTAATTAAGTAGATTTTTTTTCATATGTGTATCTTTTCTTTTTCCTCCAATGCAAAAGTTCTCGGGTTCGATTCTTGACATTGTTGACATGAAAGGTTTATTTAAAAAGGTGTTTTTATACTAGAATATTTCAATGCCCCTGGACTGGCACCTGAAGCGTAAGACTGGTCATCTTACCTTTATGTAACAAAAATGATCAAGTTACGCTGTGAATAGTGTATAAATAAAGTACCCTATGAACCATTAGGTGCCGTAAGGGAACGATGACGATCATTATGTATTTTTTTCTATAGGTGATATAAGAAAACTAGTCCACTGCATTCTATGACGCAATATACATATTTATACATATATATAAATATATATATATATATATGTATATTGCATCTCTGCATCTGTAACAATTGTGTACAGCTTGCGGTCTATGTAATAACCACTTATTTTTAGCAACTGTTCCCAATTTTTTTTTTAATATTTCCACACCATAATTATTTTAAACTAGTAGATAATATCAAAGTTACCAATTTAAAAATTTATATTTGTATTCAAACATGTTCATCTAATTAAAACGTGGCAATTTAAACTCATTGATTAACGTACTAATATTGCAAAAGACAGAGGGGAAGAATTGAGAAGGAAAATGGAAATCTAGGCATTTACATCGCTTATGATTTGTTATTGGATGCAACAATGTTTGCGTATGTCCAAATGCTTGCAAACTGGCTGGATTTCCTCCCTAGGGAGTTGTTCATATTTAAAATGGGAGGTTCCAACCCCGACCTTCCATAACATGAATGCTATTTTTAATAGTGAGTTATTTTCAACTTCAACAATGTTTGAGTATGTCTAAATGCTTGCAGACTGGCTGGATTTTCTCCCTAGGAAGTTGTTCATATTTAAATTTATTTCATCAGAGAGGGAAAACATTTTTTAAAAGGGAATATAGAATTCTAGGCATTTACAGGACTTATGACCTGTCATTGGCACTTTACACGCTGTGTAACATTTACCATTCTGCCCATGTTTGAACATCCACATTTCTTCAACTCTTCCATCTGTTGACTTCTGTGAAGTAAGAGTTGAGGAAATGTGTATGTTCGAACATGGGCAGAATGGTGAATGTTACACAGTGTGTAAAGTGGCCGCTTAAACCAGCCAATGACAGGTCATAAGCCATGTAAATGCCTAAACTTCATTATTCCCTTCTCAAAAATGTTTTCCCTCTCTGTTGAAAAAAATTGTTATTGGATGGTTTATGTGGCCGCATTTACCACTCTGCAAATGTTTGTGTTAAATGTTACGCTGCATATGCAGTGGCTACGTTAACATGACAGTACACATCATAAGCCCTGTTAATGCCTAGACCTCCAAAATTCTCTCGCTTGAAATAAATTTCAAATTTCATAGCTCCCTAGTGAGTAGAATCCAGCTTTGTCTACAAACGTTTGGAAATATCTGAAATATTGCTTATTAGTTAAAATGAAGAGACATATCCTAATAGAAAAAAGGGAAAAATCTCAACAGATTTCACACTCAACAAGATTTTGAGTATGTTTAAATGTTTGTAGACAGACTGGATTTTTTCCTTAGTGAGTTATTTAGATATAAAATGGTTGCAACAGAGAGGGAAATCATGAATGAATCGGGTTGTGGTCCCGTGTCTAGTGTTGCGGACCCACGGGCCAGAGTTCCGAGGTTTAAACCCCACTCTACCCCACCTTGATTTCCATTTTCTATAAGTGAGTTATTTACAACTCGTTGAAAATGGCCACCGAAATTGAAATATTTGGATAAATTGTTAGAACGCTAATATTTCTTTTTAATTATTAAAAAAAGAAAAAACAAACTGAAGAAATTATATAGAATTCTAGCCATTTGCAGGGCTTATGATCTGTCATTGGCTGGTTTAAGTGGTGACTTTACTTACTGTGTAACATTCACCATTTTTCCTGTGTTTAAAAATCCGGATTTTCTCAATTCTCAACCGGTTGACCCCGTAAACGCCTAGACTTCCATATACCTTTCTCAAAAAAAAATTCCCTCTCAGTTGCGAACAAATTTCTGAAAATTTGGCACTTTTTCAGAAGTAAGCACTTACGTTTTTGGTTTATATTTGTTTTTATTTTAAAATAATTTACTGTATCAAAAAAATTTACACTTTCACTTTGCATTTTGTAGAAACTTTATACACACTTTTTTAATCACTTCACTTTATACTTTTTTTTAAATTGCAAGTTATTGCTGGGTGTAAATTAATGTTATTTTTATAACAATTAGAACTCGATATCCGCAAAAATTTTAATATTTATTTCATATAAAAATTCGCGATTTTTTTTAAAATAGATTTTTCTTAAAATTTTAAAAACACTTTTTTAATAACTTCATTGTAAATTTTTTTTTTTAATTGCAAGTTTTTTCTGGGTGAACAATGATAATAGAACTTGGTATTCGTAAGAAGTTTAATATCTATTTCATAAAAAATATTGCACTTTGCATTTTGAATAACTTTATATCCACTTTTTAAATCACTTCACTGTAAACTTTTGCTTATAAAAATTGCAATTTATTTCTGGGTGTAAATAAAAGTTATTTTTATAACAATTAAAACTTGGTATCCGCAAAAAGCTATTTAAACATCTGATTTTAAAATACAAACAAAATTTCTGTGTTCGCATCGATTATTTTTTAATGCATTTTATTAAAAGTTTGATTTCAACATTTCCCGAAAGCGACACTAAGAACCACTTTATAAAACTTTCATGCATTCATCATGTTGACATCTGAAAGTTAAATAATTACTGCAGTTTTATTCATATGCTATAATTTTATTTTCTGCTGGTTTTATATATGTACGAGTAGATGTGAAATGTTGGTTTAAAGATGGTTCCACTCTGCTTTAGTTTATTGTTCCTGAACTGGCAACTGAAGGGTCAGAATGATCACCTTTAATCAAATCACGCAATAATGATCCAAGTACGCTGCAGCTGGACTGCCAATGCAGTGTTTTATGCACCACTGGGTTCAGATTAGAAATTAATGACGATGATGTTCGGAACAATTATTGATAATTCACTGATTTAATCTCGTGATTAAGAATGACAATTTAATCACGTATTTAATACAACTTACAGTTAATAAAAAAGTAATTTGTTTTAATAGACGAAGCCAAACTAAAAAAAATAAAAATGTGAATCGTATTATCAGCGTAATAATTTTTTAAATTTTGAATTCATAAATTACTTCACATGTGACGTCTCAAGTTCTCTTCCCCTTCTCCTTGATCATTTCTGCTGATTGGTCAGTTGACTGACCGTAAACCGGAAATCTATCACAACTCTCTTATCATTGGTTGATTAGGACGAGCTCATGATATTATTCATAAAATCTTATTTTTTCATACAGTTTCAAGAAACTTCTTTATTTCTATATTTCTTCAAATATGGGCAGAATAGTAAATGTAACACAGTGTCTAAGGTGGCCACCTAAACCAGCCATTGACAGGTCATAAGCCTTGTAGATGCCTAGACTTCTATATTACCTTCTCTTAAATGTTATTCATCTCTGTTTTAATATGTTAAATAAACAGCTCCCCAAGGAGTTGAATCCAGTCCTTGTCTACAAAATTTTTGACAAACTCAAAATATAGTTGTAATACAATATATTTTTTCTTTTCAATTTGTATATTTAGCTAAACGTAAAATCTAAATGATTTTTTTCTTTTCTTTTGATACATGGCATATAGCAATGCCATGCTTAGTATTGAAACTACACAAAACAAAATTACATATCAACACTTACAGTTTTTGGCAGCGCAGTGTGGCTAGTCGCAAGTAACTGATTTTTGTAGCTATTTCTTTTTGTGAAACTGTTCTAGCTGATAACGAATCTATCGAAATCTACCGATTTTAGCTTGATGGAGGTTGGTAACGCTGTACTGCACTCTTTATACGGAGGGCAGCGTTGCAATACATGAAATATTTTGATCTAGACTAGAAACCTAATCTAAAACCTGACGCGCTAACCATTCATATATCTGCGTGGCATAAATTTACTCACACCCACGCCGAATTATTTTTCATTCGAACAATATCTAGTTTTAACTCCGTACAAAAAATCACATTCTCTTTAGGAAGTAGACACGAATATCCGTATATAGCAATCAGCATCCGGATATTAGCGAAAAATTGCACGTAAAAATCGTTACTTCTAGAAATTCGTTTGCCGTGTGGGTTTTTCTTGCGATTTCCATTGTTTTAACACAATAATACAGTATATAGTAACAACTGTTATATTTACACAAATATTTCATCAGTAAAATGATATTTTGTATGGCGATAATCACACCTAACCAACAGTCTAACAATAAACATGGTTGAAGAGCTTATAATGCTGGTAACAAAGTATTTGGTTGTGTAATTCCTAAATATTTTATTGTTCGAGTTTGTACTGTGACGGTAATCGGCCTTGATAGAAAAGATCGTAAATAAATCGCAAATTTAAATAAATTTGAACCAAATATAAATTTACTTTGTGATTTTACATTTTTTATTGATTTTGCTTAGATAAAGATGTTTATGAATACTGTTTTTTTTCTTTTATTTATTGATAATGCCAAATATTTATGCCCATTTAAGGTAAAGTGATATTTTAAAGGTGAAGTTAACAAATTGCTTATATAACATTTCTGTAATTAACACTTTACTCCAATAACATTTTTTACCTGGAACGCTACGTTCACATCAAAAATATTTTTAAAGTTTGTTAATAAAAATAGGCCTATAGCTCATAGAGTTAGTTACAACTTTGAATTCAAAAGTTTTACCATTTAGTCGATTAGTTCACTTCACCTGCAAGGAGCTCAATTATTACGTACGCATGTGCTGTGTGCAACAGGTTTACTGACGGCTGGTGAATATTTCATCATCATTATTAAATTATTATCCACACCTGATGGTGCATCGCATCTCGATCATCATAAAGGTACGGTGTTCAGTCCTACGCGTCGCCAGTCCAAGGCAATATAATAAACAAATATTTTATGTCTACCCTCCCAGGAAACGAACCCAAGACCTCGAGCATGATAGTTAAACGCGTCAACTACTACACTACGAGGTGAACTTTTTTACCTTCGATTTCTTTTTCAGGATTTTACCTGTCATCCAATCCAAAACACTCGTCCAGAATTTTCACATAGAACTGTGTTATTTATCCATTCAGTAGCAGACAAAATAAGATCTGAATATGTAAAAGTTAATATTTAGAATTAATATCTGGAAAGAGTTTAAAATATGATAATATCTTAAATATTATTTTAAAAGGAATTTGTTTTTAAAATATTATTTTTGAATTCGGAGTATTTAATCCGTAATTACCCATACATTTTCATAGAGAATTTTCATTTTTTTTAAAAAGAAGATATAGGTAACTTACAGTGTAAAAAAAATATATATTTCATGCTCTACTGTTGAAGATAATATTTTGAACATCTTTTGAAAAGGATGTCGGAGTCTTTTGTTTAGTTTTGTCTGGTAGTTTATTGTATAATTTCAGTCCCTAGGTTATTAGTCTCCACTGTCCTTGTCTCATTTGACGATATTTTTCAGAATTGTTACGACTTTTTACTTTGATTTATTAGAAAACGTAGTATTTTAAAAAGATGCGTCGTGTTGCCGCATGTATAATTTTTTTTCCTTGTGTATTTGACGAAATATTTTTTTTAAATATCTATACTACAATTCAATACGAGTTACCGAAATGAATATTAAAACAAGCAATTTAATTATTTTAAAACGTAAAACGCATAAAAAACTCGTTTTCGATGGTTAAAATTGTTGATCGATAAAAAAGTGCATTATGCAAGAAACTTATAAAATTTATTCAACGTAATAATTCTTGATTTGATGCGCTGGCTTTAATATTTTGGAAATTTCTAATGAATGTGTATTGTTATTAAAAAACAATTTAAATTTAGAAAGCACAAATCGGATAATTCCCGGTCGATTGATTTCTCTCAAGTCACTATAATCGCCGTGTTGAGTGGGGTAGATAACGTATGTTTCTAAATTTACCATAATAAAGTAACTCGCTTGTTCCAAACGGACAATAAACGATGCCCGTCTCCTCGTGTTGGTATAGGTGCAAATAAGTATACTCATCAACACTTTCACATTCATCTACACATATTATTATTGTATCTTCATCTCTCACTTCACGTTAGGTATCATTTTATTGCATTTAGAATGTTTGATTAATATATCCCACTCGAGATTACATCTCAGAAATATCTCTTCTCTAGCTCCCTTGTGAGAACTTTCGTGTTGGAAACGTTCAAAATCGAAATAAAATGTGCCAATTATAATAATTGCTTCTCGGAATCTCAACATTGTTCGGGAATTGCGAGCGGCTATCTGAATTTATGTGGAAAAAACAGTGAAAGAAGAGAATGGGTCCAATTAACATTATCCATTAATTTACTCCCACATTTGCATTATAAAATTGCCTAACTGAAACAGTGAAATTATTCTTGGCGTTAAAAAAAACTGCTTTGGAATATTTGCGTGCTGCAAGTAGTCAAATATATCATGCTTTAAACGTGTCTTATGTTTTTTTCGGCTTTCATTCGTATGGCTTGAAATACCAAAGGCGCTATGCAATGATTACTGGACGCCAAATAAAAATTATTTGTTTTTAAATTTTGATTAATACTATGTAATTATAATGATACAAGTATTTTTAATTAAAATCCAAGCATCGACCAGTTTTCTTTTTAGCAAAAGAGCCATTAAACCACGTTGTGTTTATTTGAAACAAGTTTCACACGATTAAAACAGTCATGAAATCATTTTGATTCAATTTTTAGTCTGTACCAACTCACATAATATCCAATATTGAAGTCGTTAATTTTTATCTTCTTTACAAATGACGCGTTGTGAAACGTCGTGATTTATACAACATTCACTAGACAAATATACATGGTTTTCCTTTTTATTTAATAAATTATTTTACTACATACAAACACAACTATACATACAATAATTCAAATCTCATAAGTCTTTTTAAAATATGGCTTAAGTTATTAACTATTTTGATCTCGTAGTGCAATTTCAATTTGGCATTAAGTCACTATTAAAACCTAGAGTAGGTATGTATCACAATAATTATTACTCATAATTGATATAGAATATCAACTCAGACTTTTACACAATATATTTCA